>NC_056747.1:354681971-354709471 GCF_019279795.1 Protopterus annectens | reverse complement strand
AAGTCATCATCAGGCCTTCCACAAATTGCACGTGGCCCAGCTAGTAACCCCCCAGCGATGCTCACTGATGGGGACCCTACATCCTCCACTAGTAAAACACCAATGGGTTATTCATGTTGCTATCCACAGGATGACTATTGTCACCCTACAGATAGTTGGGCCTGGCAACTGTTGGGGTCTTAGCAGCTGGCAAAGGCCATGTATGACACAGTGGCAGCTGCCATGCCTAATCCACTGCCATGGATAACACTACATAATATATGAATATAAGTGGAGAGAAACATTAGAAAGGACAAATAATAAAATAGAGAAGATGACAGTGATAGACAAGAAAATTGAAGTAAATCAATTATCCGTATGGTACACTACAGAGATAGGCAGGGCAAGTAAAGCACAGGACAACACAAAAGCGATATACAGGTCTGAATCAAATGTACTACTGAACTATGTATACAACAAAGAGGAAGGTTACATGGAACATCAGTCACATGTGTGGTACAGGGAAATGACATAGTGCATGAGTGGCAACCAGTGTGAATGCAAGAAGCAAGCCCTGTGAACAAATAAAGTTGTATGCCCTGAGGAGATTATAAACAAGTGGAGCTCACTGGCTGACAACCGCTGACATATACGACACCAGATGCCATGCATACCCCACCTTAGAATGCTAACCCTGGTGCACTACCATACCTTTATATATGTTAGCCACTGTGGAGCATTACCTGATGGCCCATCACTCACATGCCCATGATATACCAAGTCTGATTGACACAGGCATGGGCAGTGGAATGATCTTTGTGATAGTATCTTGTAGGTGGTTTACAAAGGCATTATGCAGACATCCATTGACTGAATACATTGCTGATGTCTGACTGTGATGGAACTTGACCCTGTCTGTGCTCAGGTGGCACCTACCTTCCACCACCTCTAGACTGCACTTTTCCCACCCTTTATCTTTGATTACCTCCTCTTCCCCTTCACTGCTACCTAATTCATTCAGTTGTATGCTTCCTTTTATGACAGTCCTGATTCTTTGACACTATACTGACAGGTCTGCACTTTTTCTCCTGCTAAAGGTTCCAATTATGACCTCACATTGTGCAGTATTTATCCACCTTGTCTACCTCATGCCAATAGACCTCAGCCTCCTTGTTTTTCTGTATTGCTGCTCTTCATTTCCCACTCCTCTAAACCATCATTATCACTTTATTGTTAATTAAGTTCCTTGTGAGTAGTGTAATTTCTGCATTTGCGCCATCATTACTGATTTGATTCTATGTGTGCTGCCGTATTATAGTCTAGTCTAACAGTTTTCACTGCAAAAAACTTAAAACATGATAGAACCATATTATTTCAAAAGACATGAGACTTAAACTCTTTTAACTCTTGTCTTTAGTTGTCATATTCCAAAATTATATTTATTTCCCATACATGCATTTTACTAATCTGTGATTAAATAAACTAAAGTCTTTCTTGCAAAATAAATAGTAGCCATTACCCTTTTTTGTAATACAAAATAATTTATTGAAAAATTAAAATAAGAATCGTTTGGGGAAAAAGCGAAGTAATTTGTACCTGTGGGCAGCACTTATAACTAGGAGAGTGTTCACCTTCACCAAATTACTTGGTAACCTTCAACTGTATAGGTTGCAGTTCCCTGGGAGTAAGATAAGTCCAGTTTACCTTATCTGAACACTACATTTTTGAGACAATCTCAAATGAAAATTAAATTAAGGCTTATTTGAATGAAAATTAAGGCTTATTTGAAGCTTAAAGAAATAAATGTCCTTCCCTATAGCCATTAACAGTGCACTGAACCCAAGAATTTCAAGATGGCCGATGAGCACCAGCACTAGTGAAGAGCTCTGCATATTCAAGTTGATTTTCACAGGAAAGTGAGAGGACTTATTTTGCTCACGAACAGAAACTTGTAAGACTATTAAAATTTGGAATAAAATTGAAAAAATTAATTTCAGAAATATCTCCTTAATTTCTCACTTGGAGTGTACTATGAATGAGTTTCACAGAATCCCCTCATGGAGATATGTCTTTAAAAAATAGAATTTCAATGAGTTCTATATTCTATATAGGAAGTTATTTAGAAAACATATATCTTCCATACAAAATTGAAAAATCTACAAGAAGGCTGACTAAAATGGGCATAAATGTTAAAAATCTTTAATAGAAAAGCAGAATTCTCATATTTAAGATGTAGAGAATGTTCTGAATGGCATTGATGAAAAAAATGAAAGAATGGGAAACACACGCTGAAGTCTTAGAAATATACATGGCTGCTCAACAAAATAAAACTTCTTGAAAAATTGGGAAAGAAGCATTAATTTAAGAATTTTTGGAATACCAGAGAAATCAGAGGGAAACAATATGGCAGCATTTTTAACCACATGGATTCCTCAGATTATCAGATTGTAAGGAGGTCTTTCATATAGATTTGAGAAAGTCCACAGAGCAATTAGAAAATTATTCTCCTTGCTATACAAAGACCTGGTTTTGAAAACTGCGAGGGGAAAATCTCCATTAAAAGGTGGTCAAAATGTAAGGTTTGATAATAATTGTGTATCCAAGACATGAACAAAAAATAGAGTTTTGACCATTAATCAAACTCTTAAAATTACTTCAGGCTATACTGGATATATCCTGTAACACTAAAAATATATGTACCCTCTGGTAGAAGAATTTTAACATATTATCAAAAATAACAATCTTTTTTCTTCTTAAGATGACATGGCTAGCTGTACTTCTGCACTGAAAAAACTTCAGAGAAAAATAACTGGATTGAAGCCACCAGTTCTGTATAGATTTGTCAGAGGCATTTGTAGGAAGATGTTTGAAATGTAGTTTAACATAAGATGATGATGAGGTGACCTTGACAACATTTTGCTGTAGTTTAATGAATTTATACCACTTTTATAACTTCTTAGTCACTTCATAGTTCAAATATTAAAATAACTCAGACTTAACCTATTCATATTATATAAAAATATCCATATTTAATGTAGCATTCTGAAATATAATCACACAGACTCTACAACACTAAAGCAGCTCTACTCCAAGTAAATTTAATAACAAAATGCAGCTGCTCTAACCTGAGTACTTCAGTAGGAGGTTCATCTGGGATAGATGGAGAAATGAGGGGTAGTTTGTTTGGACTACTAATAAAGCTAGGAATCCTGTTTTAATTCAATGGCGATTTTCTCTTTTTTTCTTTCAAAGTTAAAAAAAAAATATTTGAACTTAGAGTTTTAAGGATGTCTGTAGTCAATAAGATGTTGGAAATAAACTAACAGCTTGTAGAAATTAACAGAAATAGTGAAATTAAAAACAATTAAAAGGAAGTTCAACATATTACAAAGGTTTTGTTAGTTGAATGTTCAAATTGTTAATAAATAAAAATAATTATGTTCTGGGTCTAAATTTTATGTCTTTGAATGTTGACATCCCAAATAACAGCCATAAAATAGTGTGTGTTAACAAATATTTATATATAAATAACTCCCAAGTTGTATTTCTGCAAGAAACACAGACAAATAAATCTAAGAAGGTAACTGAAATTTTAACTAATATGAAGTTTTGCTCTAGTCTTCATTTAAGAAGAAAAGAAAAGATGTATTTATCTTATGGAAAAAGTCTGATGAGCCCTAATATAATTTTTAAAAAGGAAGACCAAATGGCATATTTTCAGTAATTATAACATATAATAACAGAATGTTGAAGTGGGTAAATTTTTATTGATTTGCAAGTATGAGAGTCAAAATAGCAAAATAAAATTGAAACTGCACTATGCAGAATGAGATGAAACATAATCATTGAGTTAATTTCAAATGTATTATCTATAAAGCAGAAACTAGTGCACCAACACAATCCAAGGCTAAGGAACTGGCTGGAACTATTAAATCTAAAAGACATCTATCAACTGAAAGATAAAGATTCCTTAAGATTATTCACATCATTTCTATGCTTATGGTGCCCAGTCTGGAACAGACAACATTTTGATTTTTTCACAAGTGATGATATCATAAATATATAAAAAAAATTCTCTGTCCCTTCACTGATAATGCCTCAATTTTTAACCACTCAATTAGTTTTAATAGGCTGGAAATGGCTTTTAGGATTCCAGATTATATACATAAATGAGGATTTTAATAAATGGCTTCTTACTGAAATTGATGACTTATGGAGATCAGTAATACAGAAGATGTAAATAAAATAAGACTATGGTATTCTTAAAAAAGTTTCTATGTGGAAGATCAATAGCATCGTGTAAAAGGAAAAATTAAACATCAAGGTAATGACTTGCTTAATATTCAAAACAAACTCCGTAGTGTGATATGTATATTTCAAAAAGTAGACAAACTCTTCTTATCCAATTAAACCTTTAAATAAGAAATATTAGTGAATACGTTCTCATAAAAAAACGCTGTAGCTAGAGGAATGGGCAATTTAACTAAGATAACACAATTTTCTAATAGGAATAATCAGATAAAATAAATTAGAAGTTCAAAAGGTAAAAAATTAAAAGCAGAACTAGAAGACATTATCTTATATTATAAAAAATTGTTATAATAGAATAAACAGACAAACCTGCTGCATGATCCTTAGTTATTCTTTATTCGAAAAATGAATAAAAAGTAAGTACAAAGGCACCAAAGGTCTGTGTCAGCAAATATGAAAACCAAACACAGTGGTGGGAAATGTTTTGAAATTATTTTTTGTGGTCTCATTTTTTTATATCACAAAAAACTGGCATTTTAACAGGGGTGTGTAAACTTTTTATATCCACTGTAAGTTATGGAAATTATAGCAACATTTTAGATAATCACCTTGACTGAAGTTTGGAATAAACAGTTCTATAATTTTGAGTACAGATTACAACTTATAAAAAACAGTTCTAATCACCAAAATATTATATAGTGTATATATAGTCCCAACAATTATAAAACTTTTCTGAAATGATTGTAATCCAAAACAACCTAGACTAGCATACAAACACACTATAAGAACATAGGTAATAGGAATCATTAAGTCACCTGACCTAAAAACTTACCACCAATTTGCCTTCTTTAAAGAAATTAATATATTAGTTGGACAAATATTATTCTGGAAATAGAAAGATTTGCAACTATATCTCTCTAACTGAATGAGATGAAGGTTTTATCTAACTCACTGGAAACCCTAGCACAGTATGGTTGATCCTATTTCAGCTTAATATTAACTCCCAACACATTCACAGCATCCTTAAACACTTCAACATTTCATTTATGAACATACTGACCTGAATAACTGGTTCAAATATTCATAACTTTTTTGCGTAACTAAAGTTCTCTTACAAAGTTCAAATAAAATAAAAATGATCCACTAGAGGGAGAAAATGTCTAGGGTTAGTATAATTCTCAAAAGGTGTGGTCTCAAATCTAATGTCTAAAATTCAGTGTAATATAGAGAAATTAGTCTCAGAAGTAAATTAAATATCAATGACAACATAAGAATGCTTTTTGATAAATTTTCCAACATCTCCCATTACATCCCTAAAATTTTAAGTACTGCCTCTCTAGTCATAAGACAGAAACACTCCTTAAACACCTTTAAAAAAGCTATTAAAGTTCCACCATCTCAGTTCTAGACTGTATATGTGCACCTTGTTAATCACAACTACCATAATTAATTATATTCGCGGTCTAGCTTTCTTTCTCCAGATATACTCTGTACATCTTACTTAAAAAAAAAAAAAACTCCATAAATTCCTCTATCTCATTACCCCAATATTATCTCCTATACTTTTTTTAATGTTACCCTGAAGCACAAAAAATTTGATGTCCATAACTGGAATTACTCTGTTTGTACTTACTATTGTCTGAATGATCACAAAGAAACTGCTGATGTTTATAATTACTGTTTATGTTCTTGCTGTTCTCTGTGTGTTTATTAAGATAGTTATGATGTTACTAGATTGTGCTTACAAAGAAAGGGAAGTGCATAGACATATACTTTGTAACCATGTTATATGCAAGTATTTGTATATTGGAAATTTTCTCCCCAAGTTTCAACTGAAAATGGGTCTTGTACCCAGTTGAAACTTCCAAGTAATAAAAGCCAACAATCGAATAGATGAATAAATACAAAGCATCAAAGCTTTCAGTCTGTGTTTATTTTAATATTGGTTACAGACACCTGTAAACAGTATATACAGTTATATAGAGTTATGCCAGGTCTGATGTCAGCTTATATGAAATAGTTGTATTGTAGTCTTAGGTAAGAATCAAACCTGTTATAAATAATTTTCAGTTTTGTATAAGATTTGTTTTTTTTTTTAAATATGTTACAATCAATAAAAAACATATTACAAAAATGAAGACAATTGCATAGTGTATTGTTTATATTTATCATTTTACAGTTTTTCTTTCTTTCATTTGGATCCAGTCCACCCTGTGTGTAAATAAAATGAGCACAGGCTGGATCAGGCACACAAACCACAAAGATTTATTGAGAGGAGCGCTTTCGACTGGTGTACATCACCAGACTTCTTCAGACAAATGAAAATAGCATCATTACTTCTTATATACTAGCAGCTGATACAGACACACCTTTAAAAAGAACACACACCTAATTAATCTTTAAAAAGACATTGCAACAATTAAATTCTGGAAACATCCGTAAAAACTGAACTTTTATACATTACTCAAATTTATTCACAATTAATAAATATACTTGCATAAAAACACTTAATATATGCATAAAAAGGAACTTGTACAACCTGAATAATTCCATCTGTCATAAACTTTTAACTTTAATGAACTGGTAATAGATACTAGTTCATTTAAACCAGGGGGGCAACTAGCATTAGTGAAAATCTGCCACCATGTTTCCCTGGTCTCTAAATAAACCTTCCAGGGTCCTCCCCTATTGCGGTGTTTCACCTGCTCTAAGACTACAAATTTGAAAGTGTGTTGGGGGTGAATCTTGATATGCCTATATAATGCATTCTTTTCATTGGCCTGTCTAATTTCATAAGTGTGCTCTTATATCCTCTGTGCCAACGTACGTTAGGTTTTACCTATGTAAAATGCCAGGCACTCCTTACACTGAGTCAGGTAAACCACTGCTTGGGAATTACAGTTGTATTTTCCCATAATATTTATCCTTTTATCACCCACTTGAACGTGAGTTATAAGCAAAATGTGATTCCATTGTGAACACATATTACAGGCTGTCATTTTGCCCTGAATTCTGCACTTATCTTGGATGTGATGGTAACTAAGAAGCATGATGGGGCATAAAGTCTACTATTTTTAGGAAACCTTCTTATTCCAACAGTATTTTGCACTTTAATAGTAATCACCCCATACGTGTACAAAGGGGGATTATTAAAGGGCAATTAGTCAGAGCTGCCCGAATGGTCTCAGAGTACGAAGACATCTTGGATGAATGTGAAAAGATGACTAGTATGTTTAGGGAGAGAGGTTACCTATCTAGGTTGATTGATAATATCAAGAGGGAAGTTATTTTCAAGCAGCAAGCATGGGTATACAAACCTATTTTGACTATGAATAGAAATGTTACTGAACATGAAATTATTCGAGTAATAGAATCTCAGGTACATGTACAAGGGACAGCCAACCAGGATATGCCTGGGTCTAGCAGTAATAATTGCAGGAACAACAACAATAATGATAATAATATTAACAAGACAAATAACAATAATATAGTACCAGGACGGGGTAACCTTGTTTGTTCTTTTGTGACTGTCTTTTCTAGGGATATGATGATCATTTAGGACATTGTTAGAAATAATTGGAACTATATTTTACAGGAAAATTTGGGTAATACCCTGGGGGATCGCCTGAATTTGGTGTACAGGATAGGCCAGAATTTAAAAGGAATTCTGGAGAGAAATGATAAGTGCAGGATTCAGGGCAAAATGACAGCCTGTAATATGTGTTCACAATGTTATCACATTTTGCTTACAACTCACATTCAAGTGGGTGATAAAAGGATAAATATAAGGGAAGAATACAACTGTAATTCCCAAGCAGTGGTTTACCTGGCTCAGTGTAAGGAGTGCCCGGCATTTTACATAGGTAAAACCTAACGTACGTTGGCACAGAGGATATAAGAGCACACTTATGAAATTAGACAGGCCAATGAAAAGAATGCATTATATAGGCATATCAAGATTCACCCCCAACACACTTTCAAATTTGTAGTCTTAGAGCAGGTGAAACATCGCAATAGGGGAGGACCCTGGAAGGTTTATTTAGAGACCAGGGAAACATGGTGGCACATTTTCACTAATGCTAGTTGCTCCCCTGGTTTAAATGAGCTAGTATCTATTACCAGTTCATTAAAGCTAAAATTTTATGACAGATGAAATTATTCCGGTTGTACAAGTTCCTTTTTATGCATATATTAAGTGTTTTTATGCAAGCATATTTATTGTGAATAAATTTGAGTAATGTATAAGAGTTCAGTTTTTTACAGATCAGTTTCCAGATTTTAATTGTTGCAATTTCTTTTTAAAGATTAATTAGGTGTGTTTTCTTTTTAAAGGTGTAATAATATGAAGTAGCAAAACCAGCAATGGATGAAGATAAGCAGCTTGCAGTCTCAACAGTTCAAATAAGCAGCAGTAGTTCAAGGCACAGATCACTTCATGAGCGAAGAAATAAAGCTGAATTTAAAAACATAAAACACCTTTAATTGTAGTCGACAGGGTAATCGCTTTCACAACATAGCTTCATCAGACCATCAAGCAACTACTAAAAAACGCACCCTATATATAGTAAAAACAGCCAATGATCAACCTGCATCAATTAAACCATGAAAAACAATTAAAATGACAGAAACATAAAAACCTAAAATCATTAGGAGGCACATCTCTATAAGAAACAGCAAGCTAAACTCAACAAAACTATGAATGTAGAAAATAAAGACCACATATAATATATTATAAGAATAAGCAAAAATATATGCATAAGTGTACATAAAAGGTGATGCATTATATAAATTCATGCTTACATGAATAATCTACAGAGTGCCACCTAAAATCTTCATTTATTTATGAAGTCTTCTTTTCTTTAAAGCAGGTTTAATGGATGCCCTCTCATTTAACCCACTACCCCTATCGGCATGTAGCATGATAATCCAACAAGCTTCTCTGTACTCAGTGTGTGTAAGTAAATTACCACCTCTAACACTGGGATAAACAGTCTCAATAACTCTAAAACTAAAAGTATGGGAAGCGTCAGTATCAATAACATGTTTCGAAAGTGCATTATGCAGCGAACCCTTCCTAATGTGATATAGATGTTCCCGCATTCCATCACACAGGACCCTATTGGTCTTACCAACATAGAAAAAATGGCAGATGGAACATACAGCCAAATATATCACGTGAGGGGTCATGCAATTAGCAGAGGCATGAAACATGAAATCTTTACGTAAATCTGGATGGAAGAAAGATGCACAAGTATTAATATAACCACAAAAGTTAAAATTACCACAGGGTAAGGTCACACCAGGCTGTGAAGAAACATTGCCATGATATGTATCATGGCAAAGAAGTCTCTTTAAGTTCTTACAATTCCTGAAGTGGAAAAAGGGTTTATCACCCACAATCTTGCGAAGACCATCATCAACTTGTAATATTGCCCAAAACTGGCTGAATAACTGGGTTACTTCCCTGTGGTCACTAGTATAAAATAAAGAGACCTTGACTTCAGGAGTCTCAGACATGCCCTCGCGAGTAATATCATCATCTAAGGTTGATCCAAAATATGGAAGTGCTGTGGTCATTCTCAAAGTATGAAGATCTCACCACTGTCTATCAATCTCAGTTCGATTATAACCACGTACCAACAGCTTACAACTCAGGTTATCAACCTCATCAAGGAAACCAGTTAAAGTGGGATTTAATCTAGATGCCCGTATGTCCTAATTGTTGGATTATCATGCTACATGCCGATAGGGGTAGTGGGTTAAATGAGAGGGCGTCCATTAAACCTGCTTTAAAGAAAAGAAGACTTCATAAATAAATGAAGATTTTAGGTGGCACTCTGTAGATTATTCATGTAAGCATGAATTTATATAATGCATCACCTTTTATGTACACTTAATCATATATTTTTGCTTATTCTTATAATATATTATATGTGGTCTTTATTTTCTACATTCATAGCTTTATTGAGTTTAGCTTGCTGTTTCTTATAGAGATGTGCCTCCTAATGATTTTAGGTTTTTATGTTTCTGTCATTTTAATTGTTTTTCATGGTTTAATTGATGCTGGTTGATCATTGGCTGTTTTTACTATATATAGGGTGCGTTTGTTTAGTAGTTGCTTGATGGTCTGATGAAGCTATGTTGTGAAAGCGATTACCCTGTCGACTACAATTAAAGGTGTTTTATGTTTTTAAATTCAGCTTTATTTCTTCGCTCATGAAGTGATCTGTGCCTTGAACTACTGCTGCTTATCTGAACTGTTGAGACTGCAAGCTGCTTATCTTCATCCGTTGCTAGTTTTGCTACTTCATATTATTACTCTTCTTTACTGCAGCAACGGGATTTACACGACCCGTAATCCACCCTTTTTAAAGGTGTGTCTGTATCAGCTGCTAGTGTATAAGAAGTAATGATGGTATTTTCATTTGTCTGAAGAAGTCTGGTGATGTACACCAGTCAAAAGCGCTCATCTCAATAAATCTTTGTGGTTTGTGTGCCTGATCCAGCCTGTGCTCATTTTATTTATTTTTTAAGTTTGTGTGTTTTGTGGTTTTACCACCCTGTGTACTGTGCTGTCATTCCTTTTTGTCCTTCAGTTTTCTCTTGGCTTCCTTCCATCTGCTACTTTCCCAGTTCTTTGTCATCAGTTGTTCTCTCTTTTTTTTCTCAGAGAATGAGCACAGAGGAGAGATGACATCATCAGAAAGGATGTCACTATCTGCTGATACATGCCTCACCCATCTGCACCTTTGTTATGGTTTGATATACAGTATCTGCTTGTCTACCTTTATTTATTTATTTATTTACCTGTCCTTTGTTGATGGGGTTAGTTCCACTAGGCTAGTGGCCACTTTTCATGGGAGACCAGTGGTAGTATTTATACTTCATTTCTTTTGCCACTTTCCATTTTATCTATTGGCTCAGGACTCCATCTTCTTTGGATTTGCCACTTTACGACATGCTTTCAGTCTCATTGATCCTATGGGTGGGGACTTGAGTCACACTGCTACCTTGTGGGAGGCACCTGAGACTGGGATTCCACAACACCCTCCCCATCCAAGGTGTTCACCCCCCTCTTGTGTTACACACCAATTCTGTCTGCTGTCTTATCTGTATTGTCTGTCTGTAAAAGCTTCCTCACCTTCCCAGTTTACCTCCCCAACATGTACCTATGTCCCTTCCCCAACATTCCATTCTCAAATAAAATGGGCACCTGTCTGAAAAAAAAATATCATCCCATACATAGCTCTCCATTTTGCACACTTGTCCACTGGACATACATAATTTGGTCCAACTGGCGTGACAACCCAGTTTATGTTGTCCTCACCCCTCTGTCTGGGGGTGACAGTCCAAATTCATCTACAAATTCTGTCAAAGTGTACAGTTGTTGCTGTACAAGAAATGGATATCCATGGTTCATTCCTACACCTTTCCTGTACATCGCTACCTGTCTTTCCCTATATTTCCCCCTGCTTGCATTTCACTACTCCCTTATCTCCACATTTTTCTTTAAAGATTTTTTATGTGATGCTGAGCAATGTGGCACATTGCACAGTGTCGCTGAGCTCAGCTAAATGGAGCTATAGTGAAATATGGATTTGAAATGATAAACGTACAAAATGTACACCTGTGCCTTATTTCAAACCCAAGATCATCGCACCTGCAGACCACTGCATTAATCTGCCACACCACATAGCTGTTAATTAAAACAGGTATTGTAAGCAAAACATAGCAATTGCAAGTTACCATTATTAAGCATGTTTAAGCAGAGCTGCTTATCGTGCCTTGCTGGCTAGGCTTATGTAGGCCCTTGGGCTGCTAGCCTAGTACCTACCTATGAACCTATGCAACACAAACTTGCTGAAAGACTAATGGAAAAACTGGGAGTGTACCTTGGAGTCTGGTACAAGGGTAGACCACTGGAAAGCCACAGAATAATGGATGTAAGTGACGTCTCCAATAGCAGGTAAATGTGCACTTTTATCAACACCATTTAGAAATACACCTGCTAAAACATCAAAAGCAAAATACATGTTTAACTGGGACTCTGATGGAGAAATACATCCCTATAATAGGTTCATAGGTTAGTACTAGGCTAACTGCTCTTATGGGCCATTTTTTAAGCCTAGCCAATTACCTCATGTCAGAATCAAACCCTGCAGCTTGTGTTTCTAAGGTAAGCCCCTTAACCATTACACCAACCTCCCACCCTAATGCCAGGCACATAATAATGAATGTAATGGAGGTATGTCACAGACTAGTGACTCAGCAGCTCAGTCTGTTAAATGCTTTGCAAACAGTCATTTTTACAGCACATGGTACTGGGTTCAAATGGAGTTGTGTGTAGCATTTAAATTACATTATTGTCAAGCCATTAATGAATGACTGAGTCATCCACTCTATATCCACACAATGCATTTCAATGATGGAAGTCAAAGGCCTACAGATAGGAACACAGTTGACATATCCCTATAGCAAGACTACAAAGTGCATAATGCATAAAGTGTCAGGTCATGTATTAATATGCATTCAAAGAGGATTTTAACTTGGGTAATGCAAATGAGGCCCACTAATATCAGAGTGCAGCACACAGTCATTTCATAATGATATTACAGATTAGCACAGCTGCGCAACTAACATAGATATATGGAAGTCCTGCTAGTAATAAGGACTACCAGCACACACATTCCAAATGACTACTGTAATGTAACACGTGGCCTGGCAGTTGCCCAATTGGTTGACATAATGGTATATTTATCCTCTATGTTGCTCAAGGACACAACAGACATGTTGCCTATTACTCTGCTGATGATACCATTGGCTAACATACTTACCTTAAACACATGCCTTAATTTGCAGTGGAATGGGTACCCTCAATCTGGTTCTGCCTCTGCAACAAGTCTGCCACAGCTCCCACTGTTACTCTTATAGCCTGTTGTCCTCCAAAGTGTTCACACTCTTTGCCTATGCCTATTACCTGCAGCATCAGCTGCAGCCTGTAGCACACACATCTGTATGTAAAAGTAGCTGCTACAGATATACTCTCTGTGATGACATAGTATCTTGATCCCAGTAATTTCCAGCATGACATATAAGTAAGGGCTTCTAATCTACATGGAGGCATTATATCTTGTTCAGTGGTTGCATGTCATTGGCCGATTATACTGCAACTCAGCTACGTTGGCTGCAATTAGCATTCCAGAACCACAGATTGGTTAAGAGCCAATCACCTGGTAATGAGAACCATTTTAAAAAGGCAAACATCTGACTAGGGGAACCATTCTGTATGAGACTTTCTTCACATAGTAAATGCATTGCTAAAAACTTTATATGTCTTCACATATCAACAGAAGAATATTGTACCCCATCAGGTATGCAACCTTTTTGTTTACAACATGATGCCAATGTGTGAAAATACTTATGGGAAATGGGTATTACAGCATTAAGCTTTTCTTAGAAATGTAAGGATAACATGCCATTGCTCTCCAGATTTGGTACAGCAGTACATCAAGGGTGGAATTTTTTTGTCACTGTGGCACACTGGTCTTCTGGGAATGCCCCTTTATAGTGGTTGTAATAGAACACTGCTATTTGTTTGGCACTGTTGTTTTGACATATTATTGAGGGGGTTGCCCCTAGGGGCCACACTACAATGGACTCCTGCATTGGATGTGTAATAATATAGCAGTATCTATCATGGCACAAACAGGAATAGCTAACTATTCATAGTATTTTAGTTGTATCCACACCCTTATTATGTTTGCACACTGTGGAATATGACATGTATGATCAAGCAGTGGATATGCCAGCCATTCTGTTCTTGCTGTATCTCTACATAGTGTACTCCCACATATGTGATCCTGACATGTGTTCCCAATTTGTTGTCTTTCAGGAAACATGTATGGAAGACACATGCCCCTTTTATGGATGCCGAGAATTATATAATCCTGGAAGGCCTCCATCAACACCATGAGCTCCTACTGCCCAGGGAGAGGCAAAACAAGGAACAGTGGGCAGAATTGTGTGGTAATTGTCTGTGACATTAATGCCATAGGTCACCAGAGCAGGACATATGAGCAGGTTCTACACCGTGTGACAGATATGATAAATGCTGCATGCAGAAGAACAGCAGATGTGGCCAGGGATCGTGGTGTCACTGGTGGAGGGTCTGCAGCAGAACAATCACTCTTAGCCACTGAGGAATTCCTGGCAAACATAGGAACACACGACAGCTCCCAGGCATCCATCACACTGTATGTCGTGGATGTGGATGCCACAGTTTCCATGCCAGAGGAGCATCCAGGTAGGCTTAGCTTGATCAGTATTGGAATACTGTAGCATTCACTGTGTCAGGGTGTACATACTTTTACTTGGGTGTGAAGTGTTTGTTTTTTTGGGGGGAGGAGTTTAACTGCAGTTTGAATCTCATGCTCAGATTTTGACCAACATAGCAATTAACAAAGTAGCTACTGTAAATGTGAGATATATTGAAGTATTACCCTATTATAGTGCAACATGCAGTCGGGTTTACATTATCTCTCCCTCAACTTTGCACACGTCCATCAGGAATCGCACATGGCCATGGTGCTGCTTCTGGCAAGCACAATACTGTTTTGTTACAGATGTAGATTTATTGGGGTCTATATTAGATCACTGACTGCTTAAAGAAGCAAACAATGATTAATCGACCCTATGTGAGCGAAAGCTTACAATTTCGAACTGTCAGAACAGTGATTTTCTTTCCTAGAGAAAGAAATCGCTGTTCCAAAACACATGCACACAACACATGCACACCAAACAAACAGCAATCCACAAACATACATCTAAAATCTTACACCTAACCCTACACTAAACTATACACACACCACTAACTATCCATTTACCCTAACCCAAACCCTAACTCTAAGGTCCGTCACTATCGCACACTCACCTCACCTGCTCCCTAACTCGCCTAACCCGCCCTAACCCTCACGTCCACCAATCGCACACATACCTAACCCGCGCCCTAACCCTAACTCACCTAACCCTCACATCCACACAATCGCACACCTACCTGAACCCGACCCGTAATTTTCCACCACAGTGCTGAAAATACCGTAGCAACAGAAATGGATAACCAAATTCTTTCCCTAGGAAGAAATTCGGGTTTCTGTTACTTCGATATTTTAAGCTTTCGCTCCATAGGGTTCGATATTAGAACATTCGAAGGTTTAAAACCTCAATGTTCTAATATAGACCCATTTATTGCAATGTATTCCCTAAAGTGTCATTCCAGGCCTACTGGCTGGTTTGCTGTACTGCCAGCATGATTGCCAACTACACAGATATTTTCTGGCTCAACACACTTTAGAGTCATACCTGTGCCTTGTAGGTGTGACCACACTGATAGATGTGTCAGTATTGTCAGGACATTACAGATTGCCATATGTGGCAACTGTGCAGAGTCTTCAGAAATGTCACTAGTGTACCTCCTTGCTGCTGATGAGATTGCTGTTTAAAGAGTTTTTATTTACTAGTAACTATAGATATTTGCGGGAAATGTAATGTCCTCATGTTCTACTATATGAGGTTGAGGGTTAAACAGGTCTGTAATAGTGACAACAGTGTATACAGCTTTACATATATTGCAACATAGTACTGCAGAGCATACTATTGCAGGTATTAATGTACTGCTTTTCCCTTTTTTTTTATCACTGGTGACCGGGGGGGGGGGGTTGGTCTCTGTCCCCTACACAACATGCTGTCAGTGTCTCTTCAGACTCTGATGATGATGGTGGCCAAAATGAGGCACAAATGGGAGTTTCATGGGCTGAATCTGTCCCAGAAGTTTACATCTCTCATCTGTCCACATTATCACCGACACAGTCAGTATGCCTACACATACCCAGTCCCAGGAGGCCACAGATATTGGATAGTCAGAGGGTGGGGACATTGAACATTAAAGTGTGGCAATTATGGCTGCAGTGAGTGTCGACACTGGCCATAGCCAAAGAGCTGGTGAGGTTCCACACAGACAGATTGATAGGGGTGCTCTAGGAGGCCTGCTGTCCTTCCACCACCTGTTGCAGATGTGTCATCATAGGTCACTCGGTGTAGGTTTTGGGCCATCATGGAGGTACAGGACTTTCCAAAAGGAACTCCAGAGGAATGCACAGGGTTATGGATGCAGTATAGTCTGACATCCTTGACTGCCTCCACTGCATTGATGATACCCTGGATCAGTTCACTGATGCAGTGGAAAGACATTGGTCTGAGACAAATCGCAGAATATCTGTCTTGGAATGCACATTGTCTGTGATGGAACATCTGGTTGAAGTTGAGCGTCAGACTCGTGGACATAGGTCAGCAACTCCATCTGCTGAGATTCCACATGGGCATGCACAATCAATCTCCCATAGTGGCAGTACACCCAGTGCTGCAGAGGAGAGTATTCTGTCACTACCAAGATGTGGCAGGCCATGGGTTCGGGGTCCTGGGAGTTCCAGTAGAAGACACAGTCCCAGCAGACAGCAGTTACTGACAGGTACTAGCACCTCTGCTCACCTTGGGCATGGATGTGCCAGTGCAACTCCTGGTAGAGCCAATTCTTGTGTTTGGGGGTGGAGACGGTGAACTGTCATCTCTACCATGCATGGTTCAAAGCTGTCCACCACACACATATGTAGGGCTAGCACTGAGCTTGACTGTGTTTACGTATGCACACACACACACACACACACACACACACACACACACACACACACACACACACACACACACACAAAACACTGTCTAAATCAGTTCACCTACAGACACACACTGCACATTTTTATGGTCCATCTTGCTCATTTCCCTTCCTGATTCACACACATGCTTTCAACCTACTGGGTAAGCTCAGGCCTCCTGTACCCCTACACAACACCCTGTGCAAGTATTTGATACCTGTGCTACATCCCTGTCATCTTTGCCATCGATGGAGGGAAATGAAGCTATGTGTCTGATGCACAGGGTGACTATATAAATTAATATGCAATTGTGCAATCCATTGTTGCCTTTGCCATGCCACTTGTACTGGTCACTGACAGATACTGCTGACAACTGTAAGGAGTAAGCCACATTATTTTGTGTACCTTACGTTGTATGATGTAATGGCTGTATACTTACACAATGAAAGGTGTGTTATGGACTTGTTTATGTTTCAGTTTCAGGAGTCTGTGGGGGACACCTATGGATACACAGTGGCAATAAACCCATAAACTTCACAGCACAGGATGGAATGCCAGGACCGAAAAAATATGTCTTCAGAAATGTACAGCATTATAGGTGCATGGCTCCATAGGTTCATACATGTATAACAGGCACAATGATGTCATTCAGCCTACTCATGCATCCTAATATCTGAAAAGGTCTGATACCCTTTATAAGTGTCACCAGGATTTCAGGAACTAACACATCTACAAGCTGTGGTGATGGAGATGACCCCATCTACAAATTTCCTGTGTCCATTACAGACATTTGTCCTACACCAGTTATGATTGTCTTGTTCTGCATCCCATTGTGTAACTTGCACATGATGTGCATTGCAGCAGATGTGTGCTTCACATGCATGGGGAGCCTGTTACATATAGGGAGTAGTGTCTGGATTACATGCCTGTCTCTCCACCATATACTGTTTATACCACAGTGAAGGTGTAGGTGTATAGAACAGGTAATACATGTGTTAATACTGTCTTGGATAAGCCGGGGGTACACAGTGAGATCTGACACCTCTCTATATGACAGCCATACACATCCCCTAAAAAGCATGTAGGAGACAGATTATGCATGTACGGCCTTGACACAGTCTTCATAGGACATGTTATCTATAATATGTATTGGTTTACCATGGAACCTGTGTAGCTGCTACATTTGTAAGATATGCCTGTGTAGTGACATTGCAAAGGTGCCATTGCACTCAGTGATAGGTGTGATGAGTGCGAAATACAGTATAACAATGACAATCTGGAATTTACATGCCATACCTTTCTGTACAGGTTGTACAAAATTGAATAGATCCCCACATCTTACTGACCAGTAAAAGTCAAAGGCTACATACATGCGTCCATACGTCCCTCACTAATGGCTCAACTGTGTGTGGTGTTCAGATACTACTATATTTTCCAGGGGTGGATGACTTCCAAAAGGATAGTATTGTGCAGTCTGTGGCATTTACTATTTGTCAGTGGCTCTGACAACAACTGAATGTGTGTCTCAGGCCATCCTGGATAACTGTTTGTTCTGTGAGGGATTCAGTGACAGCTCCTAATTTGCAATCACTTGCTAATGTAGTCAGTCAGAGATCACTGACAGTGGCCATGACTGCAGAGAAGGGAATGTCCAGAAGGGGTACTCCATTAATGATGTATGAGGGAGGTCCACTGGTGACTGGCCTCATTGTAGTGTTGGATTACCCAATGCTATCTTCCCAGATTATGACTATCAGACACATGGCTATCCACCAGCTGACATACTACTTTGTAAATAACCTACACAGTGTTTAGCAAGGCCTGATGGGCCTAATATTGTTAAACACCTTTGTGAGGCCATGGTAGGCGGAGTGAGTCATATTCCCCTCATCCATTGCATACTTTTATCACTCAAGGAGGTCCACCGGTAAGGGTAGGCATGATCTGCCCTTGAGCAAAACAAATTGTGTTTGGTCCAGTATCAGTAGGTGTATGACATTGTTACTGATCATTTCCATGCTAACTCCTTTCATGGCTTTACATATCAAATGACTGAGAGATCTGGAGACACTGATTGTCACTGCATACTAGTTGTCCTCTGTGCAACTAAGTACTGCAGTTACTTCCATCATATTGCAAGAAAATAATCATCCGAGGTGTCTTTACAGAGCACAGGCAGACAATGGAGTGAAGTGTAATATGTATACTCTGTGAAGGTAAGGTGAGAGGTTTTACACAGGTATTTTGCAGTTGGATACTACTCAAGCAGTGTGTACTGAAACGGCACAATTACCTTGTGAAGAATGTGAAAATCAGGGGAGTCCCCTGAATTGCTGGTGCTGGCTACTACTAATGCTGGTCTCACCACAACTACTCTCTCCTGGAATACCATGCTCCGATACTTTTTCTGTCATCACAAGCAAAATGTTACTATGAAGCTCATGATGAGCAGCAGGACACAGACAGTTTGTTCATCCACATAATTGTCCCACATCATGAAAGGCTCTGTAGGCCTCACATGCCCTTCTCCAGGTAGATGCCTTGATTACCAACTTGAGCAATCAGTTGGCTTTTGCATGTATTATGCCTTCTAGTCTAAGGCTGGTGGTATGTCACTAGGGAACTGAGCAGATGGTGATTAGGAGCACAGCTGCAGTGTCACAATATAATGTGCAATGTCCGATGACATAGGTGTCCAAGTTTGCTGAAACAAGCAGCACAGTTGTGATGATCCATGTTAGGTGACAATTCCACAGTAATTCATGCATCCTGCCTTTCAACAGCTTAATGGTGGATGTCTGCATGACATGGCTCTGAGGCCAACTGCAGAGGACTGGCCACCTTTAGCCAAAGTGTGTCCACCTGCCACATGTCCTAGGTATGTCATACTGTACAATTATGTACTCAAGACACATCTGTGTTCCCACATCATGTCACACAACAACCAGTTTGCTGTCTGGTTGCTTGCCAGGTATTGAACACTTGCAAGGCCAATGTAATGTCAGCAAAGTTGAACAAGTCCTTTCTGCATGCATGGACATCCACATCATCACTGTAAGAAGTGCCTACAAAACACTGTGTATCAGGCTGTCAACCCCAAGGGTGTGGCAGCATGACCCTAATTTTGCTGGACTTGCACAGTGTCACATTTGCAGGTACAGTATTTTGAACAAGCCTAATAACAGGATTATGGTAAATCCGAGGGCCACATGGATGGCAAAGCATTGTATGGCACACTGTCAGGTGCTGTGTTACCTTAGGGGACCTACAGAAAGGTGACATGCTACATTTCACCATCTGTCATGGCACTGCCTGATGTTGGCATGCTGTGACGTACACACAAGCATGACTGTATTGCTAATGGCACTATCGATGACTGCTGATGAGATGTGGACACTGTCCCCCCCTCTACTCCTATGCCACAAAAACACAACGTGACAGATGTGACTGTATTTCAAACTTTGATTCCATGTTGTCTCAGTTAGTACATATGGCAATGAACATTTTGGCAACATGCACAGCTCACCCCCTGCTACACCAACACCTACATCACACACACCTGCATGTGTGGAGGTCCTTACCAGACACATTCCCAAACAAAAGACACCTCAAAAACCATATGCAAGCTTAGTATGCATAATCATACCTCTGGAGAGCACAGTACACATAATAGTTAATGTACCACTGTCTCACCTGTCAAACACTTGAGGCAAACCACAAAATCAAACCTATTATTCATAGGTGATTACATCGTGAGACACACTGATGTCCATGTCACCAGGCTTCATATGGGAAAGGTCACAGTTAGCTGTTTGTGGGTTGACACGATATTCCATACCACACATTGGCGTAACTCAAGGAATATCAGATAACATAATGAAGACATCATAGTTTCTGCAGGTGTGTATGACTAGGGACATACGTCACCGGATTGTATGCAGACACATGACTGAGCTTAGACACTCTGTGTCTCTCGCAGTATGCCCATAGCTTTCAGCTGTATTTGATCCTCACCTAGCATGATGGCTCAATACACACAGAAAATGATGGACATCAATAATTGCCTTAGCATGTGCTGCCATTGTAAGGGGATCCACTACATGTCCACCTGGGATGACTTGCTCAACAGATGTCAGTGCTTTGCCAGAGATGGTCTTCATGTCTCACTCCTGGGATGTTGAGTACTGGCCAAGGCTGTTGCTACCCCTACAGTGTATCTTATAGGCACTGTCTGGAGAGAAAACTTTCCAGTGAGAATGCCATCTTCATACAATATCATGGTTACACTGCTACATGTTGGGAATGGCAATACTAAACCCCACTCTGTGGAAGGTGTCCCCACTTTAGAATATGCAGACATTTGTGCAGTCAAAGACACCTGGTTCAAGGCTGTGGACAGCACCACAGCCATAACAGAGTACACCTCTTTCCACATGTTCATACCTCAAACTATCAGTGTGCAAGGTAATACAGATGACATATTCATTAAGGATAGATAGACGTTTGGTGAAACACTGTGATTTCCTATTCATTGTTGGAAGGGCACCTAATCAAGACATTGCCAGCTACAGAAGCAGCTCCATGAATACAGACACCTGTTGTGCTTATTTGAATGTACTTGTGTATATCAAGATATATCAGTACACCATGGTTTGAGGTGACATTAAGTAACCACCAACTGTGTTGGTTAGTCATGCTGAAGCTCACTTGCCCAAAGGTTAAGCCACGTCCTTAACTACAGTGGCCAAGACCAGTGGCGTGACATCCCCAAAAGGGGAGCCAATGTAGTACATCATGTTTTTACCAATATGGGTGACCACTGCTGCCCCCCCCCCCACTGTGAGGTCCTCCCTGGTGAGATCTGATGACAGATCAGTCTCATTAAAAGTAAGTATCAAACCTAACCCCCCTTGCTGAAAATACAGAAATATACTTCAACAAAGCAATGTATTACCTCTTATGAGATGGTTTACACAGCTTGACTACACTTCCCCCCTCAGATGGGACAGTCAAGTATGCAGAGTTCTGCACCCATGCTTTATGTAAGCAACAGTACAACTGCATAGACTTGGCTGTACCTGACAGGAGGAAAATGAGCTCCTCTTAGCACAGCGAACCTGCCTGATGGACAACTACCATTAGCAGGCTGTATAATAAGAGGTGGACATTGCTGGGTGATATTTGGGGTGAGAGCACCCCCCTAAAATGGAGGCGCATCCCCCTCAGCTAAAACAAGCACATAGTGCTGTTGTGATGTCCAGAAATAGTATGTCACAAAATTGTCCTCCCCCAAAAAGCAGAACCACAGTGCACGGTGTAGTTACATGTGTAACGTTAGAAGAAAAGCCCAGATTGTCGGTGAACTTGTACTTAATGATACCACATATAAATAATGGGTCTGTACTCATAGCTAACCGGTTATCCCACAGGTTGTGCATCAGCTTCACTCCCCTGTCCCCACCACATATACCACATGACATTCCTACAACCTGTCCCATATCTTCTATGCCTACAGAGGAGGTGATAACTGGCTTCTGTATGGGGGATACACCAAATTTATTGGACATGCTAACATCCTAGGCTGTGTCCTCCATGGAATCCAACAAGGATTGCTAACACCATTGGGAACTACTTGCAATCATACTGTAATCACTGGCTGCATCCCAGCTGACTGGACAATGGCAACTGTTATCCCCTTGCACAGAGGTGGTGCATCCACTGACCATCAGAACTATAGACCCATTTGCCTGAGTAACCATATCTGTAAGCCCATGGTGCAAATCATCATACAGCTGATCAGCAAACATATATGGAATCTACAAACAGTTGACTGTACACAATTTAGATTTCTGACAGAAGATCATGGCTGTTAAACCTGGTGGATGTGTCTGAGGCAGTCACCAAGGACTTGGGTGGGGGACATCAGGGCATACAACCCCTTGGACTTAGCCAAGCCATGTTCATAGGTAGGTACTAGGCTATCAGCCCAAGGGCCTACATAAGCCTAACCAACAAGGTTCCGTGGCTTACACCACCCAAGAAAGTTATTTTCCTGTGCCACTGTCGAGCAGAGACACAGAAGTGATCCCCGGGGTGTATTTCCTATTTCCCATCCACTCATCAAGATTTTTCTTGAAGAGTGCTAATGAAGAACTTTGCTTGACATAGATGAGTAGCTTGTTCCAGAGTATAGGAAGTCTCTGGAACAGGAATCTATCCATTCAGCATGTCCTGTTTATTGTGGTGACAAGGTTTAGGTCCCTAGAGAATGCAGCTTGGAGGGATTGGGATTCTTTAGGTATAGCATGTCCAACAGCTCTGGGTTTGACATAGCTTTCTATGTTAGGCAGAGATCACCATGCTACGCAGTAAAGCTGGAGTTTTTTGAGGCGGTCAGTGTAGGTCATTTGTTTGAGGCCAGTAATCCTCTTTATGAGGTACTTCTGTGGCCTTTCCAGCTGCTGCAGTTATCTTGTGAGGTACATTCCAAAAAGGGCATTGTACTCTATAATGGGTCTAATGAGTGTCAAGTAGAGGGGAACAATGACGTATTTTTTTCCTGGATGCGAACCCTTTTATGATGAGGTGTGCCACGTAAAAGGACTTCCTGACTGCTGTGGCGATGTGACTATCAAAGGAGAGACTACTGTCCACCTGGGTCCCAAGGTCTCTTATCATGCATTCGGTGTTACGTAGATTGCTGCCTATGTGGTAGTTCATGGGTACAGAGTTTTTACCAAAGGGGATGACACTGCACTTTTTGGCATTGAGCTTGAGGCCATGGCTATGACACCAGGCATCTGTCTCAGTGAGGCCCTTCTGTAGGATGTCCACATAATTTGGGAACTTGACTATGGCTCCTAGTTTGCAGTCATCTGTGAACTTCGTTAGCCAGAGGCCTTTTGTGTTAGCCTGTACTTCAGAGAAGTAGATACCAAACAGGAGAGGTCCCAGGACGGAACCCTGTGGTACTCCACTTGTCACTGCTTTGAGGTCAGATTTGGAGTCTGCAACTTTTACAGTTTGGGTTCTGTCAGTGAGCCAGTTGGCAACCCATCTTGTGACTTAGGAATTTATACCTAGTTTAGTGAGTTTAGCTATAATTCCAGAATGGGGGATGGTGTCAAAAGCCTTGGCGAGGTCAAGCTAGGCTGTGTGAACCACCTTACTCTCATCCACAGCTTTGGTGACTGCCTCAAAGAAGTCGATCAGGTTCAGGAGGCATGATCTGCCTTTCACAAACCCGAACTGGGTGGGATCCAATGTCTTTGTTTATGAGTTCCATGATGATACATTCCATGGCCTTGCAGACCAGGCTCATCAGGCTAATACGTTGATAGTTCCCAGGATCAGTGGTAGCTCCCCCTTTGTAGAGTGGGATAACTGTTGCTGTGCACCCTTCAGTGGGCACAAAGCCTGATGTGAGGCTATTATTGAACATGAGACTTAAGTGGGGAGCCAGTTTGTTCTGAAGTCCGTGTAAAATGCAGCCTGGGGTAGTTGTCTGGTCCCATGGATGCTGTGTTTTTGGCTTTTGAGAGTGCAGCTTTTACCTGTGTAGTTGTGATTACAGGGACTCTGCATTCTTCCTGTATAGATATGGGCCCTTTAGGGGGTGAGAGGGGGGTAAAGTTAGCACTGAACCTATCTGCCAGGATGTTGGCAATATCAGTTGGTTCTGTAATTTTCATGCCTTTGTGCTCTACCTCAGAGCAGATCTGGGTGTTGCCATCTAGATTTTTGACATAGCTATAGAATGCTTTGTGGTTGTCCTTGGATTTAGTGTTGATTTTGTTTTCGTAGCTAGCTTTGGAGGATCTTATAAGGGATCTCATCTTCTTACTGAGGCTGACCAGGGAGCTCCTCCACTCATGGGATTTTACTCTCTTTTGCAACAGTTTCTTCCTTCTGTTGTACAGTTTGTTTATGGCAGGGGACCACCAGATTGGCTTCCTTTTTTTGGAGGCTAGCGTCTTGGTTCTGTTTGGGATAGCAAGATCCATGCACTCGTGTAAGTACTTATAGAGTGCATTTGTTTAGGATTCAGCAGTTGTTACTGTATTGTCCATCTGCATGGGTGTCATGAAGTTCACCACTTCTGTCTGAAGAAGCATGAAGTTGGCTTTGGAGACATTTTTTACTGTGGTTTCCTTAATGGGGGGGGGTCGGGATGTGGATATCAAGGGTGATAAGCTTATAGTCAGATCGGAACAAAGAGGAGTTGACTTCAGGTGTGGAACACCGGTCACTCATGTTGGTAATGACTAGGTCTAGGATATTGTTGCCCCTGGTGGGGGTGTGGATAAGTTGATCTAAGGCATTGGAGTTTATGAATTCCAGAAAGCATTGAGCTAAGGAGTTGGTACCTGAGTAGTTTTCCCAGTTAATGGTGGGGTAGTTAAAGTCACCCATTATTAGGGTGTTTGGTTGAACCCTAATATTTTCCAGTACATCAAGAAAAGGGGAGTGGGAATCCTGGGGCATAGTGGGGGATCTGTAACAAGCTACAATTTGGATTGCAGTTTTGCTCAGAGTTAGTTGCACTTGGATAACCTCGGATGCATTATGCTGAGCAACTAGCCTGGAGGTGTGGATATCCTTAATAAATATGGACACACCTCTGCCTATGATGTTTCTGTCCAGGTTACATGGCCGAAAAGTGTGGTATGAGTTATAGCCTGGTAGTGCAGGGGTGCTCTATGGAACCTTGAACCAGGTCTCAGTCACTGCACAGATATCAATGTTCTCCATTTTAAGGAGTGCCTCAAGTGAGTGCATTTTGAGATTTAGACTTCTAGCATTGAGTAGCATTACCCTCAGTTTTTGCTTGCCTTTTCCTGTTATGCTGGTGAATTTGTTATTTGAACCCTGCCTAAAAAGGCACTATAGGGGCAGCAAGAGCCTTAGCCAGTATCTGGAATCCCAGGGGTGACAGGTGCAGGCCATCTGTGGCAAAGCATCGTGGTCTGTCAACCATGTCCTCCCAAGCAGACAGATACTGGATCCCCTTAGAATGACACCAGAAGCTTAGCCAATTGTTGAAGTCAATCATTTTGTCCTTGTACTGCGGTATCATTCTGGGTGATGGCAGAATGCTACTCAGGGCTAGGGTCATACCTGCCTAGGCTAGAAGATCGGAGAGCTCTTACATGTCTCTTTTCATGTAGTCCAGGGAGGTACATCTCATGTCATTCTCACCAACATGGACAATGACAGCATCCTATTTGTACTTGTTGTGGAGTAACCTGAGTGTATGGGTTATGTGGCGGATCCTGTCACCTGACAGGGAGCTGACAGTAACCTTCTCCTTGTTTAGCCTGGTGAGTGGGACATCAGTGTGCCTGACTATAGAGTCACCTATGACTAGTGTGTTGGTTACGTTGTTTTGCCTTATTGGCTGTGGTTGAGTGGCACACTGAGTCTGTGGGCTATGTGTCATTTGTGTTGTGTTGGGGGATGGAGGTTGCTTCAGTTTCTGCTTTGGAGGTCTCTGTTGCTTAGACAGATCCGCTAATGTTTTTTTGTTACTATGTGTGGATTTTGGTGGTGTAGATTTAGTGAGACTATGTGATGAGTGTGGTGTGGTGCAAATGTTTACCTTCTCCTCATGACTGTCAACTTCAGTCTTGGTTGGAGAGAGCTTTACCTCCAGTTTGGCTAGATAAGTGCATCTCTCACAGGTTGTAGTGTTGGGTGGTAGGAGGAGAGGGTTGTCTGTGTACATTAGGCAATTTCTACATTGCCTCAAGATGCTCAGATTCATCAGATAGACAGGAGAGAACACAGGGAGCTGACCCTTGGACATGCCTGAATAAAAAACTATTTTAGTCTAGATAAGTGAGGAAAGTGAGTACAAGAGCTGTTTTATGTGACTCCTTTATTCCCCACTCAGGCATTGACAAAAGCATCCCTCTTAGGCATCCATGGTAATATCATTATAGGGGTCACTAAGTGGCTCAGTGATTGAACACATACTCAAAATAGGGTAATCTGCCTCTAATAGCTGATCTGTAAGCAGCAGTGTTCAGCAGGGCTCAGTCTTGGGTCCTCTACTGCTTGGAATCCATATAACCATCATACAAGCAAAAACCGAACGTCTGTGGTTGACAGCAATGGCTGATGCCTGCAAACTGTAAGTGGTCATAGAATCTGTGAGTTATGTCAATATCCTACAAGAGAGTATTCATGAACAAATGCCTGTTGACATACTAATGGCTATAAACTCCATGCAAATATATATATGCAGTATAATTTCCATTGGTAACACTTATGTTCCTGTTAAGTAGCACATCAGTAGTAACATCTGATGTACATACTCAGGGGTGATATACCTGGGCACACAGGCCTGGCCACATAGGTTTTCACCTAATGTACCTCTGATCACCATTTCACCTAATGTACCTGTGATCACCATGTCTCCCCAGTGGTAAGATGGGAATCATATGTCATAACTGTGGGCACAGTCACCTGAAACTGGCATACTCATAACTTCCATGTACTCTTCTCTCAGCATGCCAATATTTGAGTGCAATGACCATTTGATAATGTACCTTTCCAAGCACTACT
>NC_056747.1:354631971-354676971 GCF_019279795.1 Protopterus annectens | reverse complement strand
GATTTGCAGTAGATTTTCATGAACGCCGAGGTGCCACTTCAACGTTCAACCTTCAACGAAGGCACGCCCATTTACACATGTCTTTCAAACATTCACCCAACCATGTGGAGGACATGCAGACTCCACACAGAAGGCACTCCCCGCACTCCAGCCGAGAATTGAATGGGAGAACCTCTTGCTGTGAGGCAACAACGCTACCGCTGCACCACCAGAGTTATTATTAAAAATAAACCTGGCTAATACTGTGCCCTATACTATTTGTTTGGTTTGACTTGTTCTTAGGTTGGGGAGAGAGGGCATTTATTTCTATCTTCCTTTTTAAAACTCTAAGACTCTAAAAATGTAAGGTATGTTTCTGCTGGAGGAAAACAGAAAATGCAACACATGAAAATTGTACTGAATTTCTTTGATTTTTTTTTTGACGCTTGCTTGAGAGTGCCGGTGAGTTCCAGTTAACTGAGAGTTTGCTGTATAAGGAGCACAGTGTGTTACAGTAAACAATAAATCTGAAAGGACATTTTGTTCAGTCATTTGGTTACATTCATCAGTGGTTAGTACAGTGAGTAAGAGTATAGAAAGAAGTTGTTGGAAGCTTTCATAGAAGGTTAAAGTATGATATGATCTAATTAAGTGAAGCTACCCAGGGTCAGAACAATTACATAGTTTTTTGAAATTATTTTTGTTTTCAGTGGTCCTAATATCTATGGGAATGGTATTCCATGCTTTTGCAACAGAAATGGAAAACGAGTCCCCAGAGCTATTGTTGCTTTTGCCGATGTCAGCCAGTGCTTTATTGATGAATCTTAACAGGCATTTGTTAGAGTAGATATTAAGCAGACCTTGAAGAGCAGGAATGCTATCGGCATAATATAGAATTTGGTGGGCTATTGTAAGCTGGTTATATTGAGCAGGTTGAGTAATTCTAGCCAGGATAGTTGCTTGATTGCTATGCAATGATGTGTCCTGAAGGGTGAGTCAGTAGCAAACCTAGATATTTTATTGTAGCAGGTGTTTAGTTTGTTAAAGTCTGCTTTGTTTAGGTTGATTAGTATGGGGGAGGCATAGAGAAATGTGGATAGTAGGTGGGTTCTTGCGATGGTGGCTTTACTGTCCTTGGTGAGGTACTTTTTTGCATCTATATAGGGTTCCAAGTTTTTTATGGACTTTCTTTATTGTCTGTGTAATGTGCATATTGAATTTCGTGTTGTGATCTAAGATAACTCCTAGAAGTTTGGTGTGTTGGACAGGTGTGATAGAGGTGTTATTAGCTGAAAATATTGTGAATGGTGGTATGGAGTCTAAGGGTATAGTGGAATAGAATATCATTAGCTGTGTTTTATTGGGGTTAAGTATTAGCTGAGAGTTGGCTAACCAGGTTTCAACAGTGGTAAAGGATTATTGTGTCAATTGCTGGAGTTGAGGGAGTGATGGAGTGGAACAGATTAAAGTGGAGTCATCGGCATACTGGACTAGAATGGCATGCTGGGAAGCTTTAGGGAGTTGGTTGGTGAATATGTTGAAAAGAAGAGCTCAAAGAATTGATTCTTGGGGGACCCCTAGGGTGACACGTAGAAGAGGAGATGAGGAGTTTTACCATTTTACTGCTTGTTGGCAGTTGGTTAGATAGTATTGAAACCACACTAGTGTGGAGTGGCTGAGATTAGGATTGGAGAGAGCAGAAAGGAGTTTGGGATGGGAGGTAGTATCAAAGGCCTTGGCGAGATCTAGGAATACAGTGGATACTAGGTTACCGTTGTTTTGATGTTGATTTACTCTATTGGTAAAAGTAATAAGGGCTGTGGTAGTACTGTGATTGGGGTAGAATCTGTGCTGGGTGTTAGTTAGCAGTTTATTAGTGAGGAGGTAGTGCATTATTTGGGAATGTATACATTTTTCAAGGATTTTAGATGAGGAAGATAGAATGGCAATTGGACGGTTATTCAATAGTTTCACAGAGTTACTTCCTTTGTGGAGTAGTATTATATGCAAAATTTTCCACAGAGAAGGAGTGTGTGGTTCTGATAAAGAAAAATTAATGAGCATGAAGACTGGCTAAGAGATGGGTTTGGCTGCAATCTTCAGATATTCTGCATGTAATTTGTCAGTGGCCAGAGTTTTGGGTTTAAACCTATTTAGGTATTTATATATTGTGCTAGACAGTACAGGCTGTAAAGCGAAGAGGTTTTGGTCTGCAGGTACGGAAGATAGGTTTGGATGTGAAGTGGAAGAACTATTATTGGTGAGGGCTAGGATGGATTTGGTGAAGTGTTCGTTGAAGTGGGTGGCAATATTATTGGTGATGGTGTCAGCGTTAGGGGGTGGAGTACTGGCCTTTCCTGGTTGTAGAATTTTATTAATGTCAGCCCAGAATTTTTGGTTGTTATTTTTGTGTTTGGTTTGAATGCCTATATAGTGGTTCTTTTTGTCTGTCCTAATTTGTTTTTGGCTTTGTTCCTTAGTTCCTGGTATGTCTGTCTATTAGTTTGAGTTTTATTGTGATGCCACAATTCCCATGCTTTATCTCTTTGGTTTAGCAGTAGACGAGTATCTTTGGTCAGCCAGGGGGCATAGTTGGATTTAGTTCTGACAGTTCTGATAGGGGCATGTTTAGAATGTTTAGGAAAGTGTTATTGAAGTGGTCTATGTCACTTTCCACGGAGAGACATGAGAGTGGCCACCAGTTGCATTGATTAAGTGCAGATATGAGGTCATGGGTTTTGAAATTCTTTGTGTACTGGATTTGTTGGAGGGTGGAAGATTTTAATGGATTCACTTGGTGTCTAATTATAAATGTGGGACGGTGGTCGCTGAGTTTTTCTGGGGGAGAGCCTGAGAGGTAGGATTAAGATGATCTGTTAGTAAGGATCCAGTCTAGGATGGACTCCTTTTTTTGATGCTTTATTACCCACATTGTGGTTGAGTGAAACCATGTAGGTTAGTGGGGTGAAGCAAGTTACAGGAAGACCAGTTGATATTAATGTCACCTAGTATGATTGTTTCTTGGTGAAATGTTTGGGATGCCCAGTCTACAATGGATTCTATTGTGTTAATGTTATTGCCGGGGGGTATATAGGTACCAATTATTTGTAAGTGTTTTTTGAATTAATTTTCAACTTAGTGAACATAGTTTCTGCATTATTGAAGTTGGGTTGTTTGTTGGCTAACATTTCAATAGTCAGATTGTTTTTGAAGAGGAGAGCAATGCTGCCACCTCTTTTAGATATTCTGTCTTGTCTAAGCACATTATAACCAGGTAGAACAAAGTCATTATTATTCTTTAGTGGTTTTAGCCAGGTCTCTGTGAGAAGGACTATGTCAGGGGAGTAGAGGGCCAGGGTAGGGTGTAGCTCTGGAATTTTGTTCAGTATGCTCCTTATATTTATGCTAAGTATAAGATTTGTTGATTTCCTGGGTGGGGGGGGGGTTAGAATGTTATTTGCTTGTTAGCAGGGGGGTTGTTATTGTTTGTAGGGCCAGGGTTTGGGTGTACATCTCCACTACGTATGATTCAGGATGCCCTTTGGATTATAGTTTTAGGCATTTGATTATAGATGTGTTACATTTTGAGGAAATGTGGTTGTTTAGTTGGTGTGGGGATACTTTGAATGTGGCAAAGACAGGTTTTGAGATTTTGTAGATAAAATGAGATATTACTGAAAAGGCTGGTTTGTCTTGTAAATGGGTTGGGCAGGTAGGGGATTAAGTCTGAAATTTTGAGTTGCTAGTGTAGTGGTAGGAGGATAAGTGTGAGGTGATGGTGAGGCTTATTATTAATATAAAGGTTAGGGGCCACATTTTGCTCTGACAAAGTGTTAATGTATTGTGAATTTTTAGTAGGAATATTTACAGGAGCAACACAAATATAATAAAAAAAAATCAAACAGACCACAACTGAAGAGTATATAGTTGAAACCAACGTTGTTTAATACACAAAGTAAGTGCTTTCACGATCTGTAACTGACTGCTTCCTCAGACTTACACATTCAAATGAAATAATTATAACATTTAAATAGTATCTCATCAAATAAACAATTAGAGTAAATCAGTCAAGTCTATTAATCAAACTAATTAAGCACTTAAAAACACAATAAATAAATTCTGTCAAAATATTTGAAACCCTAAAAACTAATAAAACAGCAAAGTTATAAAAAACAACTAAGCTAATAGCAATAAATATCTTTCAAAAAGCGTAGTGTTTAAGTGGTTTGGCTTTAAGGAAGGGCTTAGGTGACACTCTGCCTGCAGCAGCAAAATCCATGTTTGTTCTGCTGCTTCCATCTTGTTCTTAATGTCACCACCCCTCATGCTTTATTCTATAATTTCTAGCACTAAAAAGTTAAAAACATGTTGAGAGCCTTTTGCTTGAACATGTCTTGCTAAGGCACTAGTTTCATTAACATTATTTATATCTCTTAAATGCTCTAGAATGCGCTCTTCGAAACTTCTGTTGGTTTTACCAACATAAAATACATAGCATAATTTGCAGAAGCTAAGGTACACTAAATGTTGTGTTTTGCATTCAGCATAGAAGTCAATGTTTATGACAAACTTCTGACTTGGATGTGTGAATGTAGTGTTAGAGTAAATAAACTTACATGCTATGCAGTTCCTGCAGGGAAATGTTCCTGTTCTCTGAGATAGCACATTATTATTTCTGCTAGCCAATGGTTTATAACATAATTGTCTTTTTAAGGATTTTTTATTTTTAAAAGAAAAACATGATCTCTTGTCTATAACACCATCCAGTTCTTCAATAGAATTTAAAATATTCCAGTTCCTTCCAAATATTTGACAAAAAGTCTTGATATGACTAGACTAGGAAATGAGAACCCTAACTTTGTGTCTATTTTCATTTTGTGTATTGTGTATGTCATTTGTACTCTCTGAAAAAAAAAAAAAAAAATGGTTTGCCTCTGTGACTACGTCCTTCATACATATCAGTAATACTTGTTTCTATATCTGCTGCATTGTAGCCTCTATCTATAAATTCATCCTTTAAGGTGGAAACTGCTTGATCCAGCCCATCTTCTGTATTATGCAGTCTACTCATTCTCATAAATTGTCCTTTGACTACATTCTTGTTAACATGTTTGGGATGCATACTAGTTTTATGCAGAATGCTATTTTTTCTACTAGGTTTTCTATATAGGATGGTAACTAATTGTGTAGATGATTTTTTATTTATAGTTACATCAAGAAAGTTAATGGTATCAGATGAAGAATTACATGTAAATCTTAAAAAACCAGTAGTGCTGTGTAAATATTCAATAAAAAGTTCCAGTCTACTACTAGTATCTCCCCACAGAAGGAAGACATCATCCACAAATCATGAGTACCAGATGATACTATCTACAAAATCATTCTCATGCAACAGATAATTCATCTCCCATGAGACTAGAGCTAGGTTGGCGTAGCTGTTGGCACATGCTGTGCCCATCGCTACGCCAATCTTTTGCAGGTAAAAGCAATCAAACACAAAAACATTGTTTTCAAGACTTAGCTCCAGTAAGCTACATATCAAGTTCACTTTGGTATATGTATAGACTTTTTAGTATTTAATAAGTCACGTACCCTTTCAAAGCCCCAGGCATTAGGTATTACTGTAAAAAGGGATGTGATATCCATGGTAACAAATATATATTCACCATTTATCTCTGTCATCTTCTTATGGAGAGAAGTTAGAAACATCTTGGTGTCTTTTAAAACAGTATTACATGTTTCTAACACAGGGTGCAATTGCTTCTCTACATAGATAGATATTGCTTCTGTGGCCCATCCTCTACTGGAGACAATGGCTCTCATAGGTGGCTCAGCCATGTTTTTGTGTACCTTGGGTAACCCATAAATCATGGGTATAATCAGTTGCTCTACTTGGAATGTAGTCAAAGGACAATTTATAAGAATGAGTAAACAAGAGACCATGTTTTTCTTTTAAAAATAAAAAAAATCCTTAAAAAGACAATTATGTTATAAACCATTGGTTAGCAGAAATAACAATATGCTGTCTCAGAGAACAGGAACATTTCCCTACCGGAACTGCATGGCATGCAAGTTTATTTACTCTAACACTACATTCAGACATCCAAGTCAGAAGTTTGTCATAGATATTGACTTCTATGCTGACTGATAAACACAACATTTAATGTACCTTAGTTTCTGCAAATTATGCTATGTATTTTATGTTGGTAAAACCAACAGAAGTTTCAAAGAGCGCATTTTAGAGCATTTAAGAGATATAAATAATGTTAAAGAAACTAGTGCCTTAGCAAGACATGTTCAAGCTTTTTAGTGGTAGAAATTATCGAACAAAGCATGAGGGGCGGTGACATTAAGAACAAGATGGAAGAACAAAAATGGATTTTGCTGCTGCAGGCAGATAAACTACCAGGGATCAATGGCGCAGTGTCACTTAAGCCCTTCCTTAAAGCCAAACCACTTAAACACTAAGCTTTTTGAAATATATTTATTACTATTAGCTTAGTTTTTTTTTATAACTTTGCTGTTTTATTAGTTTTTAGTGTTTCAAATGTTTTGATAGAATGTATTTACTGTGTTCTTAAGTGCTTAATTAATTTGATTAATAGACTTGACTGATTTACTCTAATTGTTGATTTGATGAGATACTATTTAAATGCTATGATTATTTCATTTGAATGTGTAAGTCTGAAGAAGTGGTCAGTTACAGATTGTGAAAGTGCTTACTTTGTGTATTAAACAACATTGGTTTCAACTATATACTCTTCAGCTGTGGTCTGTTTGATTTTTTTATTATATTTGTGAGGCTCTGAGGTGAAGACTGAGCGTTTACCCAGTTACAGAACAGTTTATTATCTATATCTTTACAGGAGCAAGTAGGGATCTAAGTGTGGCTATACTTTATGTAGGCTGTGGTTAGAGTGGGGGTATTATGTAGGGGGTATCAACTTGAATAGATTGTGCAATGTGGGTATTGTGTAAGGTGATATGGAGTGAAGGTAGATGGAGATGTGGATTGAAGGGAATGAGAAGTGGAGTGGCTATAAAGAAATGAGGTTGGTGTGAGAGTGAGGCATAAGGAAGTGGCTAGTTAGGTATAAAGGTCAGGAGCCTGGAGGTGGGTGGGGATTGGGGTAGGGTAGGGGAGCGGAGTTGAGCCCGAGTGTGGCACAGGATAAACGGAGTGGGAAGAGCCAAATTCCAGGTATGTGTAAGTAAAACAATTAATTGCTCTGAACTATTTATTGGCTGCTCAGCAGTGAATTCATTTGTCCATTAAGCTATAACACTTGTTATTGTAGATATTAGTGAGACTGCCTTGGTATGGGCAGCTGGGAGCCTAAATTTATATAGTAAGAGGTCTATGGTTAAATAGAATGATACAAAAGTAAAACAAAATCTATTTAAGTTGGGAAGGGAGTCTACAGGGAAGATATAAAATGCAGAGGACATCTAGTGACCAATCAAATTACTATAGGGACTATAGAAAAAAGCTATAATCTAGTACCATGTGCAAGTTACTGTAATAATATTAGAGGAGGAAGAAATAGAGCAAAAAAATCCACTGCTTATTTATCATTTAGAGCATCAAACATTATAAAAGCTCAATAAGTTAGTTATTATACAAGATTGACCAACTGCAAATCCATGCTGACAGTGGTCAAAATTGACACACAGATCTGTTGACACTATGGTTATTAGTCCTTTCAAAACCATTCCTTAGATTAAAGGAGAGGCTTATAGATTTAAAACTGTCCACACTTCTTGCACTGTTGCTTTTAGGAAAAGGAACACCCATTGTATCCTGCCATATCCCTGGGACAAGGCAGTCCTTTAAAGAATTCTGAAATGGTTATTTTATTCAGGGTACAGTAATGTTTGTAATTTGTTGAGAAAATACCTATCCTATAGCCCCTTTAGTGCCACCATTTACTCAGATTTTATTTTTCTCATGAAGAGTCAAAATGCTTCTTGAATAATCAGTGGACATAAAATAGTGACAACCTTGCTTTGCACAGAAGTGCTAGGACCCAATAATATAGCTCCATGGAAGAAACTCAACATTTTGCCAATATTCATCTAGTCAGCCTTTCATGTAAATTATTTTGTACCCCATTCATATGGGTTTTAACATGCTTAAACAATAACTTTTTGGTATCCTTAGTGTAATTTTATACATTTTTCATATTTTCTCTTGGCCAAATGTATCATCCTGCTAAGCTGATGCCTCAGTTCCTTGTATTTTTCACTATTTTTTACTTAATGGAAGTTTCTAGATTGCCCAGTAGAGATGCTGCTTTAGATTATGTCCTGTTATGTTTTTATTGTATGACTTCTGAATAGCTTTCCTAAACTAATTGTGAGTAAACGTTTTTCAAGCTCAAGTGTTTATTATAAGTAAGAACATAGTCACGGATTATTAATTTTTTTCAGTAGAACTTATCTCAGGATACAGCTACATCTTCTGTACAAATCTCATTTCCACTCGCACTGCTGTGACTTTTTATTAATTTTTATATAGTCAGCTTTGTAACCAGGGTTTGCATTAGTTTGTCCACAGACTAGTGTGATTATTACACAGTTGTATTTCCCAAATAACAGAAAGATAGATAACCATTTGAAATGTCTGGACCTGTTACAGCAAGTCTCAAAATGTGGAGACTGAATGGCTGAAAGAACCGGCTTATATATACAAAGCCCAAAATGCCATTTCTGAGAATATTTCCTTTTCTCCAAGTTATGGCGATCTCAGAGTTGGTATATATATGTTTGAGGGGAAGTTTTAAGGAGAAGAGGAATTTTTGAAATTTGCTCTTGTCTGGGTTTTTGGTCTTTTTTTCAGCATTTTGGCACTGGACATTTTGAGTGCCAACATTTCAGTAGGAAGTCAAAAGATGATATGTGCTGCTAAGGTCTGGCTACACTACAGCCAACTATATCCATCATACTCCCTGACCCAGACAATATGCAGGATGTTTTTATGCCTACTGGGGCTACTTACTATTTGCCTATGACCAGTGCTCACTGTTTCATACAAAAAATGTTGCCTTTGATACATAATGCTTGATGAACAAATAACTGCTGTTTGGTTGGATCACTGTTGCATTCATATTCTTTTGGAGCTCTCCTGTAGGCTGAGGTTCAATATCCAACCAGACTTTCAGAGTAAAGCAGAGTACACTTCCATTCCCCCAGTCAGGCTGTTAACTTACCTCTGAGAGCCTTGTGTTTGTAGTATAATTGTGGACTATGTTTGACTATCTTTTACTTGTAATTCCTGAATTCACTGAATGTTACTTTGGAGAGCCTCATATTTGTAGATAGACTATGTGATTTCCCCACTTAAACCCAGGGCAGTAACTAAGGAGCCTCAGTTCCCACCACTATCCCCGGTAAGGGAGGATCACTGAAAGTAGGGATAGAAATACACAATTTCCCCTAAGAGTATACAAGGAACCGGCTCCAAACTTGGGACTTGACTGTATGCTTCACTCCAGGTCCCCAAATGAGTTTTCACACTAATCATTGCAGAGCACTGTGTGCCAGTTCTAGGTATTTGACACACTCACTTTTAAATATTTGATATTTAAAAGTTATTTTTGTATATTTAATATTCACACATACTAACACTCTTGGGAAAGACTGACACAAATTTACCTACTATGTCCTCTTTCCCAAATTACAAAGTAACATCTGCCACCAGTCAAATACCACAGTACCCTTCAAAAGGGGTGTTCAATTATATTGGGTTAAATAAATAGTGATATAAATGGTAGCATGTAATCCAAGCAGTAAGTCTTTATGGAGTGGCCCTGGTGTTATCACAATAAACATAAACACTCTCAGGTTACTAAAAGTACTTTCTAAATAACCAGCCACAATAAAAGGTAGTAAAATATTTAATAATAAATAAAATGATTTAAAACATGTACACACCAAATAACTGATGCTGTTAAACCACAGAGTTTCAGACACAGGAATTATAAAAATAACACTGCAGGATAGATTTCACACTGATTGTAGAAAAACTCTAACTATAATTCCCTAACTATCTAAAGATTAACTGTCCCTGTCTAATCTAATTAATTCAGCAAGGCAAGATGTTACTCTTACTTCTGCCGGGCAAGATAAGAATTTATACTCACTCTTCAGGCTGTTGCCTGGTCCTCAGTGACTGGAATAACAATACCTACTATTATTACTGAATAACTCTGGAAAACAAACTGAGTGATAACTACTGATCTGGAAAACAACTGAACAACTACAACAAGTCAACTTTAACTGACTCAGAACCTGCTTCTATTGCAGAATTTTTAAAAGTCACAGAAAGCTGTTATGAGAATTCTACTGTCTCATATCAGACTTTAAAAAAGTAAACAAAACAGCTGCTGTGGAGATTCTATTCTTTTCAGCTATGGCACACAATGCCATCACATGTAGGTCAGCTGACTGGCATAACCTACATTTAGAATTCTTAAAAAAAGAAAAAAAAAACGTACATTTGGTCAGCCAGAAGAACACTGTTTGATTCAAGCATCTTACATAAATCAAAGTACTAATCAAAAAACATAAACTTATTTACAAAATTTTAGCTACTCATGCTGGCATATATAGCACAGGATAATTTACAGTTATTTACAAGTATTTACAAAACTTCAACCAGTCATGCTAGCACAGATAACAATATTTAATATCCTCACATTTCTCCCCCTTTGAAGACTCATGCTAGATTTTCAAGTGACCCTAGAAAATTTTCGCTTGAGAAAAATGGGGTTGACTGAAAATGTATCAACCCATACCCCTTCTTGATAGTCCATCTGCATTACCATTATTGATCCCACTATGGTGTTCCACCATCATGTCATATGCCTGTAGCCCTATGCTCCACCTCAGTAAATTGGCATTTTGCTTACTGACTCTGTTTAGCCATGTTAAAGGGTTATGGTCTGTAACCACAGTGAATTGTCTTTGATATAGGTAAGGCTGAAACTTTTGCAATGCCCATACTATGGGTAGGCATTCTTTCTCCACAGCTGCATAACATTCCTCCCTGGGTTGCAGTCTATGGCTAAGATATACAATGGGATGCTCTTCGCCCTCTGAGAAAACTTGGGTGAGTACAGCCCTCACCCCATAGTTTGAAGTATCCACCTGTACAACAAATTGATTGCTGTACTCTGGACTGGCTAACACAGTGGGTCCTCACGAAGCCGCTTGAAGCTTCTAGAATGCCTGCTCACAGTCTGTGGTCCACACTACTTTATCTGGCTTATTTTTCCTTGTTAGGTCAGTAGGGGGTGCAGCTATTGTACTATAGTTGGGCACAAATTTCCTATAGTACCCTGCTGTCCCTAGGAAAGCTGTCACCTGCTTTTTGATAACAGGGGCAGGCCACGCCCGAATAACTTCCACTTTGGCAGGTTCTGGCCTAAGCTTACCACCCCCTACTCTATATCCTAGGTAGGAGACCTCTGCCATACCCACCTGACACTTACTAAGCTTAATTGTCAACCCTGCCCTTTTTAATCTGCCTAAGACTGCCACGACATGTTGAAGGTGCTCTTGCCAGGAATGACTGTAAATGGCAATATCATCCAAATAAGCAAGAGCATAATCTCCTACCCTTACTAAGATATGATATACTAACAGCTGGAAGGTTGCTGGGGCATTCTTCATCCCAAAGTGCATCCTTGCAAACTTGTATAATCCAAAAGATGTTACAAAAGCTGACCTCTATCTAGTAATGGAAATGAAGGGCACCTGCCAGTATCCCCTGGTCAGATCAATAGTGGTCAGATACTTAGCCCCACCTAGCTGTTCTAAACCTTCATCTGTTCTAGGCATGGGGTATGCATTTGACTCTGTATAACTGCTTAACTTTCTGTAGTTTATGCAGAATGTTACACTACCATCTTTTTTCGGTACCAGTACTACTGGGGAAGTCCAAGGACTACTGGACTCCTGGATACCCCCCAGCTCCAACATGTCCTTTATCTTCTCCTTCAAAGTCTGTTTGACTTGCTCAGCCACCTTATAAGGAGCTTGTTTGATAGGCCTTTGGAGTCCTGTATCCACATGGTGCTGCACTAGGTAAGTGCAACCAGGTTTCCCAATGAACATGCCCACAAATTCCTGTAACACTGCTTGTATTTCATTAACCTGAATAGGGGATAGCCACTGAAATATTGCTACCTCTTCCATAGAAGTGTCAGTATGAGCCTCACTGAGAAGATCAGTAACCAGGTCTTCCTCAGACTCCTCCTTGCATCCACTGTGAATATTCAGCACCAGTTCCTCCCTATCATGATAAGCCTTCATTATGTTAACATGGTGCAACGTACATCCCTGCCTATTTTTTGGCATTGCTCACAGATCCTGCAGTACCCTGTTACATCTTTTGCAATCCCAGGCCAATAAAAATTCTGCATAATGTATCCACTGGTATGCTTTGCGCCCATATGACCTGCAAAAGGAATGTGATGGGGTATGGCTAGATTTGCCAGATGATAGGTGCTGGGCTCCACCAACTGCCGTATTATCTCACCTTCTAGCCCCCCTCAGGGATCTACTGTCTGTATTGTACCCCTTTGTTATCGACAAAAGGAATGTCATGGGCTATGGCTAGAGGTGCCAAACAGTAGGCTCAGGGCTTTACCAACTGTCATATTACCTCATCCTCTAGCCATCCCTCAGGGGTCCACTCTCCATTCCAGCATACAGACTCCCCTTTTCCTTGAGCATCAGGTGCCTCCTTAGCTACCTCCCTCAAGTCTCATAATGTAGTGTTCATAAGGTGATCCTGTCTCAGCTCAACTTTTGTGACCCTGCCCAGCTCCCCTTCCACTGGAAGCCCAGTATCCTCTGTCAGTGGTGCCTCACTGTCAGCCTGGATACCACCACTCACTTCTATCTTGCAGTCACAATGTCCACAGGAACACCAGTACCTACCAGCAGCTGTGGTTCACCTTCAGGCTTAGTGCTACGAGGTAGCTCCCTCCCTGAAGTAACCACATCACTAGCTCCATTCAGGCATAGGATCTGTCTAGGTCTCCCCTAGGCTATCAGACCTATGTGCCTGTCTCCAAGCTTTACTGCATGTCACTGCATGCACACAAAGTACTACATTATCAAAATCATTCCCTATTAAGACATCTGCAGGGATATCCTCAAGCACACCTATTTGTCTGTTCCCTTTTCCACCCTCCCAGTCAAGATGAACCTTGGCCAAAGGTATTTGGAATAGGGTCCCACCCAACGCTCTGACTGGTGTGGACTGCCCAAGCAAGTACTGCTCCTCCTTAACCACTGCAGGCCTCATAATGGTTATATCAGAAGATGTCTCTCTTTTAGCAGTGGCCCGTCTTCCATCCACTAAGATAGGATACAAATGTTGGTGATAATTTGGCACCTCTGTTGTTTCCAGACAACTTATCACTGCCATTCTTTCATTTCCACTTGCTGGCTCCTTCACTTTTTGTTTCTCATCTTGCTTCAATGGACATTTGTATGTTACACGGCCCCTTTGATTACATTTGAAACATCTAATCCCTGATCATAACCTTGTGCTTGAACTAGTGGCTTCTCCTGTTACTGGTGAACTCTGGTGGAGTGACTTAGGCTGTCCTCCATGCGTTCCCTTATGTCCATGTGCAGCACTGGGTATTCCTTTCTTATGCAGTGGTGTTCTACTGTGCAGCACTGGGTATTCCTTTCTTATGCATTGGTATCCTACTTGCCAAGTAGAGATCCCCTTTTCTCTCCATCTCACTTGCAGAGTTACACTCTCAGTTTTCCAACCAGATTCTCATGTCCTCAGGCAAAATGCTGAGAGCTTGTTCCCTCACCAAAAGGTTTGCCGGTCCTCAAAAGTGGTGACCTCACAGCCACTCACCAACCTATGAAAGTAAGTATTTAAATCAGCAATGTAATCACATACACTTTCATCTGTCTTCCATCTATGTTCAGAAAACTTTTTTTATATATAGTACAGGAGTTAACACAATCAAGTAAACATTGTTTTACACACTCATAAATCAATATCAGACAGTTCAGCAATTGCATTAACAGCTCTACCATGGAGTAAGAGGATCAGGAACTGTACCCAGAGCCCTTGGTCAACATTATACTGTTTACATACCCACTCAAATATATAAATAAAACTATCAAAGTCATCTCCCTCCCTGTACTGAGGAAAAGGTTTACTGACCTTTATGGCTTCTGGGGTTCGGTCATTCCCTTCCTCATTACCTCCATGTCCCTGTCAAAGGGTTAGAAGCTCCTTTTCATGCTGACACTACTTCTCCCTCTCCTCACCTTTCAAACATTTGGCTTCCATCACCAAACACAGCAGTTCATACTGACACAGCTTCTTTCAAAGGATGGCAGACAAACTAAATTGGCTATCAGACAGGTTCTCAGTATTTTAGGTCACATGGCTTTGACCAACATTATTGTTCCCCCTACCAGACTAAAGATGAGGAAAGTATAACAATCTGAATATCTGAAAACAGTAATACCAGTGTTATCCTGTTTCAACAGATAATCAGACTGGTGGATAAAATAGATCCAAAGAAATTAGGTTATACACTGAAAGCAAAGTTGTCCCAAATATGACCTTGACCATATTTTCCTGAGATCTGGCAGAGGGGGAGGCAAGCTATAGTTCTCTAGATGCAGGCACCTGAAACCTTATTAGTGAGCAAACTGCACATACCCCTGAAAGAAATTGCATGAATGTTATTTGCCCTAAGAGCTTTCAAAATAGTATAGTTTCTAGGGAATTTGAAAATATTTATTTAAAATACCACAGTGATGTGGATTTATAAACAAGAAGGGGGTGCACACACTTACCATCTCTGTAGACCAGGTAAACAGTGGCAATACCTCACCAAACCAAAAAGCAAGAAGACACAAAAAAGTTGCAAGATAAAAAAACTTGATAATTTATTTGTAAAAATAATAAAATAAGCATGTGAGCACTTTCGTTTAACAAATGTAAACTTCACCAGACAACTGAATAAAATCAATCTGAAATTGAAATAGTGCACTCTACTATCTGATTGGATGAAACTACAGGCATAATCTCAAGAAAAATAACTCCTCATGTCCCATAAAAAATTGAAGTTCTCTAATATATATATATATATATATATATATATATATATATATATATATATATATATATATATATATATGTGTGTGTGTGTGTGTGTGTATATAAAGAATTCTAAACATTTGTAATTATGCCAAACCGTTGTACATAAATCATAAACCTTAAATAATTAAATGAATAAATAAATGCATACATGCTATTCTTAATGCATCTAGCATATACAGAATACACATCTTATAAACGTTACAAAAATGTATATATATATATATATATATATATATATATATATATATATAATAGGAAATAATTTTACACTATTCATTCATACTAAATATCATACTGCCCTTCAACTATTTTGTTTCTTTCTAGGGCTTTGAGTTTTAAAACAGGTGTGATGAAAGTTGATTCATTGATGCCTGGCCACTTGTCTGCTCTCAATAAAACCTGCCATTTTAGTTCTTTTACTTCCAAATGGACACGCCATGGTCTCTTTTCATCTATGTCCACATGGTCAATGGCTGTGATCATGGACACAGCTAGGTATACTCATAAATTGCAAACCATGCTTAATGATGAAAACTATAGGGTAGTCTCCCTTAATGAACAATGGAGCCTACATATTATTTAAGGTTTATGATTTATGTACAACAGTTTGACATAATTACAAATGTTTAGAATTTTTTATACATGCACACACACACACACACACGCACACACACACACACACACACGCGTATATATATATATATATATATATATATATATGTTAGAGAACTTCAGTTTCTTATGGGACATCAGGGGTTAATTATTTTGAGATGATGTCTGTAGTTTCATCCAGTCAGATAGTAGAGTGCACTATTTAAATTTCAGATTGATTTTATTCAGTTGTCTGATGAAGTTTACATTTGTTAAACGAAAGCGCTCATGTGTTTATTTTATTATTTTTACAAATAAATTATCAAGTTCTTTTATCTTGCAACTTTTTTGTGCCTTCTTGCCTTTTGGTTTGGTGAGGTATTATCACTGTTTACTTGGTTTTCTTCAGTTGGTCTTTGTTTCTTCAGCAGTTTATCTATGTAGACCAGCCTTGATGACCTGGGAGCAGGCACTACAGTTCAAACTATTATTGACTGTGATGCACATATATACCCTCACAGGAGAACTCCAGGGTAGATCTGTTAAGAAGAGCCTCAACAGACTCACATTAATGACAATATTCTATAAATGAAATTGGATATACTAATAATAAATAATATATATTAATATAATGTATATTTATATAAAGCATGGGTTTACAAAGACATGCGTCTAGAGCCTTTTTCCCTGGGCCTCCACTGAAAATTGGCTTCGTTCCAAGTCGGACTTTCCCGGTTAACAAATGTTAAATAAAATAAATAAATAAAATAAATAACTAATTTCCAGAATGAGAAATACAGTATGTATTAGAATATATTTGTAAAGAATTGTCATACTATTAGTCAGGTAACAGTCTGTGAGGGCCACAGCCATTATGGCTATCATCTTGAGACATGGAATCCTTTATGCACCTGATCAACAGATGGGGTACACCAGAAATGAACCTATTTGCTTCTCCAATACACAGACAGTTAACTACACTCTGCTCCAGAGCACCCCCACAAGTAAGCCAGGGCAGTGGATGCTTTCTTCTCTTGACCCCAGGGTAATTCAAAAGATAACGGAGAGGAGGTCAGAACTGATATTGATTGCTGCCTTCTGTACAGTGCAGCATAGTTCCTTTACTTTTTCCAATTGAAAAAGGAGAGATCTTTCCTGCGGCACATCAGCCTCCTAATGCAGTGCAGGAGATCACTTAACTGGAACTCAGTTAACCAGTGCTGCTCTGCATTTGGCATCCTTTTCCAGAGGTCTGCAGTGTTTCTGCTTGAATCCAAGCCATCCAAAACTAAGAAGAAGAAATTAAGTTTATTTTCAGGTTTATCTGCACTTTTTCAACTGCATTTAACTGTTTTATTGCATTACTGCATTTATATTTGCCTTTTTGTCTGCTTATTTTTTCTGTCTGTGCCTGCTTCGTTATCTGCACTTGTTTTGCCACTATAATATTGCTTAGATAGCATAGAATAGATCCAGACTTGCCTAATCTAGTCTGCTTTTGATACACTTGTACTCAAATCCAGCCATCGTACATTAAGAAGGGCTCCCCTGCACCCTGTTGACAGAAGAGTGTGTATTTAACCTTGTCTGAGCTGAGGTTTGCTGGATGAAGGATCATTGTGTAATTTCCTGTTGGCAGGCTAGTTTAAAACTGTTTAATTTTGCCTGTATACAAACCTTGCACAAGCGCATAGCTGCACACCACACAGTGGTGGTTAGCTGTGCCTTGTATGATGCAAATGCCTAGAAACACTTCTTTTTCTAGACACCAGTCATTGAAACCCTCCCAGGTTTCCCTGCTGCTCTGTGGTCAACCCAGCTGTGCACTTCTGCACTGCAGGCAACTTAACTGAGCACTGAGCACTTAGCATCGTTGCCACACTTTTTTCATCTCTGATCCTCTGTAGAACAAGTCACCTTGTTAATCCCAGATGAAAAGCTGATCTAACCTGCCCTCTAACAAATTAGTACTTATGGATTAACTTATTTCTCCAGCCAGCCTGATTGACATGGGCATCTTGAGGGAATGTAGCAATTGCCTCATGTATACTGATAACCATTTGCTCCTAAAGCAAACAAATACAGTATGTGAGAGCTGTATCTATACCATGAAACTAAAATCAGTCCTCTCAAGTAACAGTAATCAAGACATCAAACGGGTTGTCAGCACATGCACTTCTCGTCTCACACAAGATAAGGTCAAGACACATAAACCCACATATGTGGAGGTACTCACCAAGAGTCTACCAAAAGACCAGAGACCTTCCAAGTGCAAACAATCCACATATACTGGTACATGAACAGAACCCACTTCTACACATAACAAAACACATATCAGTGTCTCAACAATTAGCCCCTAAGGCAAAACACCTCAAAACAAAATGTCCTGGTCATAGGCAACTCGATAGTGAGACACACAGATGTCCCCCTCACCAGGTTAGACAAAGAGAAGATCACAGTCAGCTGTCTGTCAAATGCCAGGATCCATCAAATCACACATGCACTCAAGTCACTTATCAACAATTACCATTATGACTCTGTCATAGTACATGTTGGAGTGAATGACGTGAGATATACCTGTATGGACTATATGAAGAGAGACATGACTGAACTCTCAGATTTTGTGTCCCAGGCAGGTATGTCCCTAGCCCTAAGCAGCATTCTATCTTCAGCTAGGATGATGCCACAATACAGACAAAAATGGATTAATTTCAACAATTGGCTTAGCTCCTGGTGTCACTCCAGAGGGATCCAGTATCTGTCAACATGGGAAGATAAGGTCAACAGACCACGCTGCTTTGCCAGAGATGGCCGTCCATTGTCTCCTCAAGGCTTTTTGATACTCACAGATGCTTTCCTCCCCCATAGTAGCTTTCTTTAGGCTATCTCAAGTCAACAAAACTTCCAGTGTAAAGAAATCCACTAGAGACAAACCCATGGTCATGCTGCTTAATGCTAGGAGCCTAAACAGTAAACTGTACTCCCTGGAAGCACTCCTTACCTTGAAGATGCTGATGTCTGTGCAGTCACTGAGACTTGGTTCAAGACCGCAGAGAGCACCCCAGCCATACAAGGCTACAATACCTTTCACATGTTCAGACCCCAAAATGAGTGTGAAAGAACCAAAGTGGAGGTGTATCCATCTTCATTAAATCCAAATACTTCTCAAGACTCGTCAAACAGTACAACCCTATTGAGATACTCCAGGTCCAAATAACTATAGGTAAAATGCCCTACCACATCATCACTAGCTACAGGTCCCCCACCATGAACTAGAAGAAGCACACCTACCTGGACTTGCTAGGGTCACTCAATATACAGCCAAGCACCTTGGTCATGGGAGATTTCAACTAACCTTCCATCGACTGGGCGACTTACATGAGCACAAACACGATTGCTCTGAGGTTCCTGGACTTTCAGTTCAAATGCCCTAGAACAGTTAGTCTGCACCCCCACAAGGGGCTCTCCACGATCCTCTGTGCGTTGCCCTCACTGGTAAAGTCAGACCAGAAATCTGTCTCATTTGAAGTAAAGATAAGACCTATCGCCCGTACAAGAGAAAAAAAAAAACTAAAAAAATTCTCTAAAACAAACTGTAGCCTACTAAGCAATGGTATAAAAAGATTCAAAGCCCTTGCTAACACAGCCAACAATGACTCCAGTGCAGAGGAGTACCCAAATTCCCTATATAGCCACTTAAACAAATGTATTGACTCAGCTGTACCTGACAGGACTAAAAATAGGTCCTCTCATAAAAACAAGCCACCCTGGAGGACTGCAAGTATAAATAAGTTATACAACAAAAAAGAAACTGATTTCTAAGTTCAGGAGAGGGAACTTACTCAACATAGGAAGAATACCCTCCACAGCTTAAACAAGCAAATCAGATATCTTATAAAGTCCTCTAAAGCTAGTTATGAGACTAAATTAGCATTCCAAGCTAAAGACAATCATAAGGCATTCCTTAGCTACATCCAAAACCTAAAAGGGAATGCCCAGCTGTGTGCTGAACTTATAGTGAATGGTACCACTCACACTGAACCTGAGGAAACTGCCAACCTGCTAGCTGAAAGATTTGGTGATAACTTCACCACCCTGTCCCCACCAGCCATATCCCAAAGCATTCCTGACACCAGTCCTCTACTGAGTATTTCCAAAGAACAGGTCATACAAGCACTCTCCAAGGCCAAAAACATGGCCTCTGTGGGACCAGATAACATCCCAGGCTGTTTACTAAACAATCTAAAACAAGACCTAGCATAAGGACTTGGCACTCACTTTAACCATAGCTCGAGCACTGGCTTTGTTCCATTGGAGTGGAGAACTGCAACAGTAATCCCCTTGCACAAAGGGAGTCCATCAGCCGACCCTGGGAGCAATAGACCCATTAGCCTAACCAGCCTTATCCTTAAGGCCATGGAAAGAATCATCATGGACCTTGTCAACAATGATATAAGCGACTTTAAAACTCTTGACCTGACCCAGTTTGGTTACTTCAAGTGTAGATCTTGCTTATTAAACCTGGTGGACTTCTTTGAGAATGTTACCAAAGCCCAAGATACGAGCAAAGCAGTACATACTGTCTATCTTGATTTAGCCAAGGCTTTTGACACAATCCCCTACTCAGGGATCATTGAGAAACTCTCCCAGCTGGAGATTAACCCATGCATCACTAGGTGGATAGCCAACAGGCTCACTGATAGAACACACACTGTCAAAGCTGGGGAGTCCACCTCCACCAGTAGACCAGTTACCACTGGCGTACCACAAAGATCTGTGCTGGGCCCTCTACTGTTTGTAATCTATTTCTTTGAAGTACAGATGAAAGTAGATGGACTGTGGCTTACCAAATTTGCAGATGACTGTAAACTGGGCGCAATCACAGAGTCCCTCAATAATGTTAACATATTACAGAAGGGGCTGACAGACAAATGATTGGTGCCTAAGCCATGGGCTAAAACTAAATGCAAAAGAATCCTCATTATCCCCTTTGGCAAAGAAGTAGCCCCTGCTAATTATGATGTAGATAGCATAGCACCCCTCTAAGTTCAAACCCAGTGGTGTGAAACTTGGAAACACAGGTTGATAGCAATCTAAGCTTCGATCACCATATGTCCATTGTGGTAAGGAAAGCCTTCTACATTGTGCATCTCATTAGTAAGGGCTTTGCATCCATGACTAAGGAGGCTATAACTCTGGTGTACTTGTCCCTTATCAGACCACTAATTAAGTCCAATGCTCCCTTCGGTATGTACCTCACCAGACACCTACAGCAACTGTAGAGACCACAGAGGTTTCTAAACAAGAGAATCCAGGGCCTCCAAAACATGGCCTACATGGAAAGACTGAAAGCTCTGTCATTGTACTTTGTATCATACAGGCTGCTGAGAGGTGACCTGTGCCTGGCTTACACAGCAGTCTCTGACCTGGCCCTAATGAAAAGGCTGTACATCCACATATCAAATGGGACAAGAGTCAATCGCTCCAGAGATCTCAACCTAGCCTGTGACACTAACAGAACATGCTGGAGAGACAGATATATCTCCCAGAGACTGACACTCCTGTGTAATAAGGTCACACTTCATGTGAAGCAGAACTCCTCAATGACCCTATTTAAGCACAAACTTGACAATTGGATGGGTGATCATCAATTCATCCCAGGGGTGGCCTCTATGTCCCTCTCCCTCATGGACATAATCAGTCATTGCTGATCATAGAATCACTCTGCCAACAGCGACCATCTAACTATGGTCAAGTAGGATACTTGGGTTTTTTACATGGTTAGGCTTGTGCAGGCCCTAGGGCCATTAGCCTAGTAACTTCCTATGAACCTTATTCACTCAGATACGTCTATCCTGTGTCTAGAAGCTTGGAGGTTACGGGCTTACTTCCCACTGGATGCCATTATTCCAAAGAAGTGCAAGGTATCATGAGGGAGAATATGATGCCAAGTACCAAGATATCATACTTAGCCAGGCAGTTGAGGATTTTCCCTCTGGTACCAAAGGAGGAATCTGCATGCCAAATAGGTGGACATGGTTTTCCAGCATCCCTTAGCATTATTGTTTATTGGCCTTGCATGCACTTTGGTAAATCTGTGCACATTGGCACTTTCTGCTTGACTGCCAGTAAACCTCTTCTGGCATCCAAACCATCAGCCAAGCAGTTCCTGAGTAGCATTATTCATCATATGTACCCTAGGTGGACCCTGACACCAGCCTGTGACCTAAATGTCTTGCTGGCCAAAGTGACTTTAGCCCTTTATAATTCAACTGCTTGAAATTCATGTCTTTGAAATGAGCTTTTCTTGATATCAGTGGCATCAGCTTGAGAGACTCAGAACTCTGGAACGTGATGTGCAAAAAGCACTTTCTCTACATGGATAGGGTTACCTTACACATTAACCCCTATTTTATGCCTAAGGTGAATATAGAAATAGCACTGAATTATATTTATAATTTTTTGTGTATCTCATAACAAATGGAGATAATTATACAGGCAACTGACATATTATTGGAAGACAACTAAAGGTATTAGAAGGTCAGAACAGATTTTGTCTCCTTTGCTGAAAATAAGAAAAGGCTGTGTGTCCAAACAAACTATTTCTGAATGGATGACAAATTGAATTAGCTTTTGCCACAAGGCGCATTGAAATTAATTATAGGATAATGTCAGGTCAAAAATCTGTGAGGGCCATATCCACTATGTTTTCAGAAAGGAGGCTAATGCATGAAACATTTTGGAAGCAGTCACTTTGTCCTTTGTTTACATTTAATCCAGATACTATTACCTGGATTTGATTTTCAGGACAAGAACAGTGTTTTCTTCAGAAATCCTGCAGGGAATTCTGCCCTTCACATTTTCCCTGTAACAAACCACACACACTGTAGTGAGTCACAGCTTTGATGATGTTCCAAAAGGTTATGGCTGCAACACTGATTCACATGAGGAACAGAGTAAAGTTATGCAGTCAACTTACCATAGCTTCAGTTGTGTGATTATATTCACTGTTGCAGTCCTGAGTCCCCCCATCGTCTCCACCAAAACTGGGGATTTCAGGAGTCAGGTTGGGTCCCCATTCCTTTCCTCTTCATTCAATGTCAATGCCTTTTCTTTCTTTCTGAATTTCCATTACATTTTTTTTTTATTTTTTTATTTTTATTTAACATTTGTTGACCGGGAATGTCCGACTAGGTTCCACAGAGCCTGTTTTCAGCGGAGGCCCGGGGAGAAATGCTCCAGATGCATGTTTTTGGAATATATATTATATATTCTCTATATATTCATAAATATATAAAATATTATATATTACTGTTCATGTACTTCAAAGTGTACAGTATCTCCAGGTCACAAACCATAGGTTGGTACTAGGTTATCGGCCCTAGGGCTTATACAAGCCTAGCCATAACAATTCCCTGGCTATTTCTTCCCACACTATTTACTTCCCTGGACCCCTGTCTAGCAGGGTGACTTACGTGATCCTCGGGGTGAATTTCCTTTCTCCCATCCAATCATCAAGGTTCCTTTCGAAGAGGGCTAAAGAGTCGCTCTGCTTGACATGTATGGGTAGTCTATTCCAGTGTCTGGGGAGTCTCTGGGTCAGGAACCTATCCCTCCAGCATGTTTTCTTTATTGTGATGGCAAGGTTTAGATCCCTGGAGCATCTGGCTCTGAGGGGTTGGGATTTCTTTAAGTGTAGCTTGACCAACAGCTCTGGGTTTGACATGGCCTTGTATGTTAAGCAGAGATCGCCTCAGAGTAGACGATATGCGACAGAGTATAGCTGGAGTTTTTTAAGGTGGTCAGCATAGGGCATCTGCTTTAGGCCTGTGATTCTTTTAGTGAGGTATTTCATGCGGCCTTTCCAGTTGTTGCAGATGTCTTGAGAGGTACATACCAAATGGGGTGTTGTATTCTATAATGGGACTAATGAGGGATGAGTACAGGGGGGCAATGACCTCCTTTTTTCTGGATGAAAAGCCCTTAGTGATGAGGTGTGCCACATAGAAGGATTTCCTGACTGTTGTGATGATGTGGTTATTGAAGGTGAGACCACTGTCCACCTGTGCCGCTAAGTCTCTTATCACACTTTCGGTGTTTAGTGTACTGCCACCTATGTGATAATTCACAGGTACATGTTTTTTCCCAAAGGGGATAACTACACATTTCTTGGCATTGAGCTTGAGCCCATGGCCCCAAACCAGGACCATTGCTGATTGCCTTGGGCATATTTTAACACTGGTGTTCATAGCAACCTTGGCTGAGAGGGGAGCAAGAAAGAATTAAAGATGACTAAGTGTACCCACACCTTTTATGAGGTCTATGAGGATATCCAGTTAAAGTGATAGTGACATCAGCCTGGCCAAGGACAGAAGAGTTCTCAGCTTTGAAGGCACGGCTGTATATCAAACATCTGCCTGTGGCAAGCTTCCCAAGGGTTAGGTGCTATACTCAAACATGTATAATTGTAAGTTTACTACACAATTGTACTTTTCCCAACAAATCCCAGATGAGTTCAGATCACCAGCTAGGAGAGAAGTTCCAACCCTGAACTATTTAAAGTTAACTTAAAACATTTTTACCATTGTTCCTGGCTAATCTTGGGTTCCTGTAGAATCTGACAATATATAAGGCTGATTGGCCATTGCCAACAATAGCAAATATTATCTCTGCCATCTCACCTTTTTTCTCTTGATGGAGCACAGATCCTGCTTGGCACATAAGCAGATATCTCCAATAGTGTGGCTATCTCTGTAGTTTTGGGCTTGCTGGTCTCCCCAAACCATCTTGGTGTTTTTGCATTTTAAACCTGAAAAAAAGAGATGTAAGTATACATTTTTAAAAGATTACCCAAACATGTTCCACTGAAATTTTTCATGAAATATTAAATACATCCTGAGGTTTACTTCTGCATTTGTAAGTAGAATCTGTTGACTTATATGGGTGTAACAGTTTGCAGATTTTGATAATATTCTATTTATATAAATAAAATATACTAATGAAATGTATATTTAAATAAAGGATGGATGTATAACTTCTTTCCAGAATGAGAAATATAGTATATACCAGAATGTATCTGTAAATAACTGACATACATTTAAAATTAACTATGATTTTATCCATTCAGCTGGGATTGTCTGGCAACAGAAGTATGCCAAGCACAAAAATTCCAGTATTGATAAGAGTGACATGGCCCACACAAGTTCATTAATGAGTTGCTAATAAGTTTGAGTATTAAAAATGACAGAATAATTTGAATGTGCACCCGAGAGACCAAGTATAATTTTCCTGAAAAGTTTACTAAGAAATGATACTGTTTAAAATTTCAAGATATTATTGCATACATTGTGTGTAAGTTTGTGAGTGCTTATGCTATACGTACTTACACACATACACTTGTACATGCAAGCACAGAAGTAGCAGGTCTGCAATGGCCTTAGACTGCAACAACTTTAATAGTATACAAGATAGATATTATTTTGTTTCAATACAGAATGAGTATGTGGACTACTTTTTATGGTAAGAAATGTATTCTGAACACATTCAAATGTAGCTGAGATTGCTTTATAGCTAAATATATATACATATATGTAACCCTATCTATTTATCTATCTATCTAAATACACACACGTACACACACACACACACACATATATATATATATATATATATGTATATATATATATATATATATATATATATATATATATATATATACTTATATGGGTCTACTTCTATTATTCGAAAACACACTTGTTCGAACAACAGAGAGCCGAGACCCACTTGAGCAAAAGTGCACTTTTGCGTAAATCAGTTAATCGAAGCACGGTACAGTGGGGATAAGGAAATATGCCCTTTTCCCCACTTGACCCCCTGCAAATATGTTTTACTTTGCCGGGCACACCTCCGCTACTTATATATACTAACTCTGAGATCGCACTATAGTGGGGAAAAGGGAATATTTCTTATCTTCACTGTACCATGCTTTGGTTAACTGATTTAAGCAAAAGCGCACTTTCTCTGAAGTGGGTCTTGGCTTTCTGTTGTTTGAACAAGTGTGTTTTCGAACAACAGAAGGAGAACTATATATATATATATATATATATATATATATATATAGATATAGATAGATATAGATATACATACACCACAGACAGTGCAACATATCGCTAAACCTCATGAGATATTTTTTGGGATAATTTACCTAGAAAAGAAAAGGGGGGGGGTTAGGCAGCAAATACCACAATCCTATTATAAAATAAGTATTTAATTGTAACAAATTTTAAGAGTGGAGTACTTGCTAAGATGACAGCTGAAAATATAGTGACAGGTGAAAACTCATACTAGTTTTCCAAGACTTTACTACTGCTACTATGCAGCAACACTATAGAATCATATACTTTGCCACTCCTTTGACAAAGTGTTAGGAAATGTGCTAACTGAAAAACAATGGCTTGTAAACAATTCCCAGGTAACAGTTCTTTAAAGAAGTCAAAGCACAGTCTATCTTTTTACTTTATTTTGCCAAGTATCACAATGGCAAATAGTCTTATATTAGTAAGCAGCATTCAGAAACATGTCAATATGATGATATGGCAAATATTCTAACAGACTCAGTAAATATAAAAAAGTGTTGTTTCTGCCATTTTAAACAGTATAGCAAAAAAAGACCCTGTCATTTACAAAACAACCTATTCAGTTTGAAAATGTTGTCATTGCTTTATTTTCCGATCTAGTGTCATATGCTGTGTACAACAAGTAGTGGAGTAGATTGGTGCCTTGTCCTTACTAGTAGAGAGATATGTGTGAGAGTGTGCCTGTCTTCCTCTAGACAGGGTCATAGCAAGACTGAATTGACTAAGACAGTTTCACAAACTATAGCTGTTTGACTACAGTTTACATACAAGTTCTGCACAAGCATGCAGTGATAATTTTAAAGGAGGTCACTAGGCAAAGTGCTGCATAGCTAATCAGATATGCATTAACCATTGAATAGCACCAATCATTTGAGCAAAGGACTGCATTATTCAAAAGAGGCATTGTGATAATGGGATAAGCACTAGGACACTCTACAGCTGGATCAGTGCTACAGAGAACCTGACCAATATGGTGGACATCACAGTGAAAGCAGACTAGTGTGGCCAAGTCAATGCACTGTCATGGGAGAATGTACTGCTGTACAGCTGCATGTTGTGCTAATCCAGAGCAAGAATGCCATCTTAACAGCCATCATAGAGACCAGTGTGTGTGTGTGCACAGTAAAGTGCCATCTCTTTTCCTTATATAAATGGGTAGGAAAGGGCAGAACAGCAAGCAGTGGAAAACACATAAAGTAACCGAAACATGTTCAAAAGAAGGGTAAAAAGGGAAAGTAGTGAGGGAAGGCTGCAAATGGTCTAGAGGGAGAAGGTCAGATAGCATGGACAGACATGCACACAAAACAGATTCAGACAGGGGTGGTATACGCAGAAAAGGAGAGGAAGCCAGTTGACTGACATAGACATACAGAACGTGGACAAGGGGTGATGGGGAGTTTTAGTGAACAGTGAATGGAAAATAAGCTAAGGGAGAGAAAATACCAGGATGGAGAGAGGGTTGGGTCCTGCCATGGCTGAATGTCAGGTCAGCCCCAAGGGCAACAAATCAAGGTATCCCTTAACTGAGTTGTCAGTATTACAGGCTGATTGATCCCTTGCTAGCCTGATGTACAGTGCCTGCTCATGCTGAAAAAAGGAGCTCCACATTGCTCAGGTGGACATCTAGTTTCCAGAACCTCTTAGTAGGTGCCAGCTTGCTCAGCTAATGCTGAGAGACTAGGGGAGATGCGTCCATTCTACTTTGAGTTGGGGAGAATTCACTCTCACCAAAGAGCAGACATGGAGGGCCTCAGTGACCCTTCCAGCAGTGGGACCATTTATCCCCTGCTTTGAGGTAAACATGATGCACACTGGCAATTCAGCACCAAAGACATTGGCCTACAAAACCCAAGGTGACCATGGTCTCACTGCCTCCTCTTCCACAACTGTGCCTACAGAATGATGACAGTTGTACAGTGGGCTGGCAGAGAGTTACCCTTCTGGAAGAACAGTTACTCCCCCCCCCCCAACATAACAGCCAACCATATTCAGTTGTCACTCATCTGCCACTAGAAAACAAGGTGCATACTCCTAAATATACATGTGTAACAGTTAAGCTAATGTAAGACAATAGTACCAAAAAAAAAACTTGTAGTACATTTCAGCATCCCTCTTCATAACCTCTGTCTAACACTGATGAAGACCTTAGGATGCTACCATTTCAGTTTACTGTACCAGTGCCATCACTGCTCACATCTGCAGGCTCATGCTAGATATCCACCTTCCACAATGTGTAATCATACTAACCCAGCTGGTACTCCCTAAATTTCCTGTGCTAGGAGAACAGAAAATCCTGTTCCGTCTGGCACACAATGCTGGAATACTGCACTCCACTGTGTCTGAAGTAGTCATGGCCACTCACACAGGTCCACTCAAGAAGCCAGATGGTAGAGCCCCATATATGTGGATGCATGTTTGTAAATCAAGTATTGTGTGATGTAGTGCTGCATCATAGTGCCAGTACATGGGTACAGTGCTGCACTGTGGTGTTGTGGGATTACATATACTGTATGCACAAGTACATCGGTCACATGTTTCATGGTCTCCCATGATATGTTTTGCTAGCTCTAGCATATTTGGGTCGTACAGGTACTAGCTAACTTCATTAGCACATTCCCATGTTAATTGGCTTTTTTCAGCATGAAATAAAACCGTAATACCATTTTGCACACTACCACTCATTATTGAAATTCTACTATTCTACAGCTATATGGTAAAGATTATGCAGATTTGGAGCAACAAAGACCTATGGAAGGAGCCCTACCAGGTATAGTACTTCATCAAGAACAACAAAGCCTGGGGGGTGGATGTCAGTGGCAATGGGACAGTGTTGTGGTGCATGTATAACTTTGAACCCAAGACACTGGTGCGGCACTGGATCATGTACCTGTGGCTGTGGGAGGGGTCCAACCATGTATAGTGGAACCTTGGGAATGACTTGCCCTTAGGATTAGTTATGGGGTTCCATGGCCATATGCAGGGACATGGCTATTGTATGAAATTGGAGGGGAGGCTGTGCATAGCACTTACTGGAGTTGATAACAAGGAGTATGGGGGGGGTGGCCATAGGTATGGGCATCCCACAGCATATCATACACACCCAGTGACAAGCATGTTCTGCTCACAGGTTGACATATAATAGAATGGCTAACTGATGGAGGCAATAGCTGGAAAAGTTCACTAGCCAGGAGAATTAACTGCTAGTGCATGCACTTCCTGGGCACAGATGACATCATCAGGGCCATATAATGCATGCACCTCCTGGGCACAGATAGGCAGCACCAGGGCCATATAGTGCATGCTTCTCCTGGGCACAAGCAGGCATTATCAGGGCTATATTTGGCAAGATTAGTGCTGGATGAGAATGCTGTAGGTGACCATAATAGGTCTTTACAAAGGGTGGGATAAAGGGTTATTAATTCAGTACTCCATCTGAAGGACAAGACATAGGATATAGTAACAGACAGACAGATCCACCACAGGGGGATAGACAACTTACACTCAAGTGTCTGACAGATGTTGAGTTTGTACTCTCCCTCACTAATCAGGGGGAGTGGGCTGTCACAGCTGTGGTGGCTTGGGTGGAGGATATAAACTGGTTTCAACCAGCTGTGTATTAGTAGAGGAAACACCAGATTAGGAATGTTTATTGCAGTACAGTATAGCAAACTCCACTGCATGTTAGAAGTATTTAGCAAAAGTACATTTGCGTATTTGTCTTTACAGAGACATATGATCTGCAAATGCAATGACCTGCACAACAAGAAATGCCTGTAAATGTGTATTACAGCTGCACTTTAATGTGTAGTAGAATGTGTGCCCTAGGGAGTTATATGGTCATATGTGTGGGGACAGATAGTGGTGTCATGTTTGTTATTGCTTTCACAGCTTCCACTAGTGGAGGATCCATCTGAATAGGTCAGGACAGGGCTGACATCAACTGGGCACTTGGGTCAGATAATGATGGTGCATGGAAGTTACATGGACCAATGACACAATGGCTCTATGTGGGGAGGGTCACCCATATCTATTAGTTCAGATGCTCCTGTAGGGGTACAGATTGAGCAGACAGCTTCCCCAGGGCACAAAAGACAGTTTCTGCTTGACAGTAACTCACAGCCTCCATCTTTGTCCGCAAGGCATGCAGCATTCAAAATGCATACTGCCTCTAAGATGCACATACTCTCTATAGTGCATAGACATCAGTCGGTGGTGTTTAGGTACTGCCATGACTCCAGGATCATCCTCCATATGGCTACAACACTTGGCATTAAGCAGCAGATGTGGTTCTGTGATCTATGCACGAATGGTTTTTACCCGCAGCATTTTTGAGATGGTAAATGTCCTACTTGGCTTACAGGATAATGTGCATCCATAGCACAGTGGCATGGAGTATAGGCACAGGGAGTGCACAATGTTGCTGAAGCTGGTGGTGGCAAATGGCACCTTCATAGGTGCTTCCATGAGGAAGATTGCAACTATAATCTAGTCTGCCTCCTCAGACCATTTTTTCCATGGCCTTGAAAGGTCTGTGTGGACTCCAATCTAGACCATGCAGGCTGTTGGTGGAGACAGCATCATTGTTACCCATGTCACATAGACTGCCACCTCCCAGTTAGGGGCATCGTCCAGGTTGTGAGTAGTGGTGCTATGGCTTAATACCTGAAACATCTCATCAGGCTTCATGTGCACGTTGCCTTAGTTGTGCCCCTTCAGCCTGCTACCCCTGGCTATGGGTATCAAGTGGGTAATTGGCAAACATGTTCATCTTGAAGTGCACATGGCACTCCCCATCAAGGCAGTTATGGCCATCTTGTTTTACTGTTTCCTGCCATGGACATTATCATGTCCCAGCACTAGAGACCAGCATAGTGCACAGCACTGATATTCATTTTTTGGCTTTTAACTTCCAAAAATATGTGGTTATCATATTCACCTCCCTTGTCCCTACCCTATTTCATAGTGTTAAACTCAGCTGTCACTGTGCCCCTCCACCTCAGCAAGTGATGATGATTGTGCCCTGCCTTACCCCCACCCATCCTCTGTGGGTCTGGTGATATCTGATGCACAGCGCAGCCATTCCATGCTCTGTCCTGCATAGCCTTGGAGTGATAGAGCACATATCACTTTATCATGTGCTGTCTTGTGTCTTTGCCCATAGTTGTGATCTAGATGCCACCTCTTTGACATTGCTGCAGTACATTATGCCTGCTTCTGCCTGAGCTGTTGTACTGTTGATGATTATACATTCTCTGACTCTTCCAGTCTATCTTTCTGCTGCTGCTATGACTGGTATGGAAGGTCATGAGAAGATGTTCTCCAGATGCTTCATCTGTTTGTACAGTACTGTATTGTGCAACATGGCAAACACAACAAAAATCTTGATGTCCTGACTGTATTTGCAGTGCCTCTTCTGACATGTGTAGACAAAAGAAGCATTCCTTCAGTAGGCCAATGATATGTTCTGCCATCTTTCATGTTATGGCATGGACTGTTTTAGAACTCATTACTGCATAGTCTGGGGGTTGTAGATGGGGGCGAAGTAATCAACCACAGTTGAAAGGCATATCCAGCATTACCCCCAACACACTGCAAACAACATATTATATATGGCCTTGTTTTTTATGGTAGTTGTGTATATTGAGCTGTCTCTCTAACTTGTGTGTGTACTTCCCAACCAGATGACCCTGTGATAAATCACCTGGCAGAAACTTTTAGTATAGGTCAGATATGTGTCACATATATAATTGTAGGAAATGCTCTGGTGGTGCATGGACAGATTATAAATAATTCTGGGCATTGCACATCACATGGCAGTTCACAGAGCTGAAGTCCTTTTCAGTTTATTGTAGGCTCACTGGAATATTCATAGCCTTGATTATAATCTGTGTGCAATTTATGGCTCCCAGGATTTTACAGAAATGCGCTGTGTCATAAAATACCTTTATGGTGCTGGCTTTGCTCTTTGCAGTCCTGAGAAAGCCAAATATACTCTTCCATGTGCTGTAACATAATGTTGAGGGATTGGATTGGCATTCATAAAGTTGATGCTTGCAGTGTCCTGAATTTGTCCCCAGCAGGTTGCTGAAAGATCCCAGTAGCTAGGTTGTCTAAGGCTGCATAAACCTTAGGAACCACTTGAAGAGATATGCTACACATCCCCCTTCAGTAAATTTGTGGGCAGCACAGTTTGACCAAGAAGTTTTTACCTTTCTGTCTACATGGAACTGTACAAATCTGTTGTTGCTTAAATACATACATACAGAAATTTCTTGCATGGACAATAATGCCCTTCTAACCTGCCAATATCCAAAATCAGTTATTTCCATAATAAATGCATAGGTTGTTCTTAAAAATATATACTCTAGTGCTTTCTTTAATGTAATTTGGTAGTCTGTTCCATGCAACAGCTACTCTCTCAGGGAATCAGTTAGTACATTTCTTATTCCTATAGAATCTTCTACATAGGTTGTCTGATGATTCGCTACTACTTTTTGATAACCCCAAACATTCTCAGATATAGTTGTCTCTAAATTCTCTATATACCTGAATAAGGTCTCCTGTTAAATATCTATATGCGATACTATACAAGTTCAGATATTTTAATCTTTAATAATAACTTAAATTTTCACATCTGTGGATGCCCTTGGTATATTTCCACTGTACTCTTTTCAGATTACTCATGCTTGTTTTTTATAAGGATTCCATGTTGTTATTCCATATTCAAGTTTGGGTCTAATATAACTAACAAACAAAGATTTCATCATTTCTGATTTACTATAAGTTATATTTTTGTACAACCTATAATTCTATAACTATCATTAACCAATTGGTTGATATGATTAAAGACAGTTACATATGGAGTTACTCATATACCCAGGTCCTTAAATAAATTTACAGTTCCAAACACTAAATGCTGTATTGAATATCCACCTTTCAGTTTAGGTCTCCCAAATCGTATATGCTTACTTTTTGATGTATTTACCAGCATATCATTCTCTTGTGTCCAAATTAATCACTTCTTTTGCAGACATGCCCTATCTGTAACACATGCAATTAGTTTACCCATTTTCATCTGCATCCAGACAGCAGAACACCTCAGATAGATCTGAATGATATAATCTAAACAAATATGGGCCCAGTACAGAGCCCTGTGGAAGACCTTGACTATAACTTTGAATTTCACCTGTCCATTTGCTGCATGATACTTACCATGTCCTATTTGTAAGCTATGTAGCTATCCATCTTAACAAGACTGTATTAATACCTAGGTGTTTTAATTTATTGATCATTGTTTTGTGTATCACCCTATCAAATGCTGAAGTTAAATATATAAAGTGCATCACAGCACAATTTTACATTCATAGATGTTATTATATTGTTATAGAACATCATGTTACAGATAGTAATAGATCTATTTTCAACATATGTACACTGATATATTGTTTCAAGTCCCAGCCTTTCCGATTCTTACAATAATTTATGCAATATAACTTCTCCATTATTTTTACCTAACAAGAAAATAAACTTATGGGTCTGTATGACTCTGAGTTTGTCCTACTTTTCTTTCTCTTAAAGACAGGTTTAATAAGTGCATGTCTTCAATCTCCCCATATTTATACAACCTTGTGAATAACAGATATAATGGTGTTCTGCATAAGATTTCGTAATCATATGTTTAATATGTTGTGTTTGACAATACATTTTAGAATCTACACAAAGTTTATCAATTTGTATGTTTTTACTTCTGCCACATCTATTGTACATGTAAAATGGTTTCCTGTTATGCTCAATATCTTTATATAAATTTTCATCTTATCTCACACTATGTTTAATTTTTCTGTTCATCTTGTTTATTTCAGTTTTCAAAGTCATAGTTCAACCTTTCTTGCATTTTTATATTTTTTTGCCTCTCTTCTTAATGAAGTATTTTGTTCTTATGGAAGTATATCCTCCAGATGTTGTGTGCCCAGATCCTTATGATAACATTCCTCCAGATGTGTGCCCAGATCCTTATGATAAACATTTTTTTTTTATTTTTTTGCATTCAAACAATTTCTGTTTCAGAACTTGCCACATTCCTTCTGCAGGTTTCCCACTGAATGCATCATGCCAGTAAGTTTTACATTGTGAAAGTTTTGCTTCCATATAATCTGTTATTAATCTTCTGTGCAGTGGTTTAAATATTAGTTTGGTTTGGCAGAAGCTGTCTAGCAACAATTTAACCTTTATAAGCCCATGACCACTGCACATCAACAGTGGTAAAACATGGCATGAAGTAACAGTAATTTCTTTAGGAACAAAAAACAATGTCTAGTATGTTCCATTCCCTGGTAGTTTTTTTTTTTTTTACAATCTGTTGTTTTTCCTGAACATACATTGTAAATAACATAATGGTATATAAGCTGGATGTGTGTTAGGTGTTGTCTTTACTTCCTCTACTGGTATGGATGACCACATCACATAACATTTGGGTATTGTCAGTCCATCAGTCCACCCAGGCATTCTACTTGTATGTTTTATGAGAGTGAAGCTATTACATTAGCAGTATTTCTTAGTCGTTCTCAGCTTGCTAATAAAACTGACTGTTGTAGCCTTGTGTCCCCCCCCCCCACTAGTACAGTAATCCTAACTGTCCAATAGACAGTATACATTTAATTCACATCCCTGTGACTAGATTAACCATCAGGCAGCCCTCTCAGTGCTTTCTGTCTTAGTTTGTATCACTTGGAGGCCCACCTGTTTATTTGCATCTCTATATATTCCCCTTCATTGCTAATGTATCTCCCTACTCTAATATGTGCACAAACTGGTTACTAATCAGCAAGTCAATGTGAAGACACACTCCCAACCTTAATAAATGCTGTTGTCTCTTTTCTCCTTCACTTTACAGGTAGTTTGAATTATTACTTACCCCCTCTGAGGCCTTCACTGATTTCCACTGATTGCCTCTCTGGTTTCTTTGCATTCCACCTGGTTTACACCCCTTGCGCTATCTCCCTCCCCCAATAAAAAGTTTATATTAGAATCCTGCTGAGTATGGAGCCATCTTTAAATTTCTAGTCTCCCACCAGGACACAAGTGCTCCTCAGCAATTACATTCTGCTTGCTGGTAAGCCATTAGACCTCAGGAATTTGTTTTAAAAGTGTTCAGATGTGTAAAGTAATACTTACTTTTTCTTTTGTCTTGGTTGGCTTTGCCCCGCTCCGTTCACCCTCACTAACGCTCGTGCTCTCTCTGCTCTGCTGCACTGCCCCCTATTCCCTCCCACCCCCACTACCTCTACATTTATAGTAATCACAGCCACACCCACAGTTCACCCTCACATCACCTCCACCAATCACAGCTCCTGAAGTCATATCACATTATACCACACCAACTTGCTCCACACAAAATACTCCCAATCACTCTCATTCCCGCTAGGCATTTTTTACATCACCCACACTACTTCCCCATCCACATATAGTGCAACCCTATAATTCCTATTCAGACCCCCCACCTAGAAACAACTTAAACTTTATAACCATGACTATCACGCAACTAAGTCTAGTCTGTCTTCTCATAATTCTTTACAACACCACAAGTTATCACTCTAGCAATATCCCTAAACTTAGTAGCACAACACTGCATTATGCACTCTCGTATACATACACCACACATTATAATAATATCTGCCCACATTTATTCAAGAACTACATAACGGACCAATTCAGGACTAAATACATATGCTCTCATTCCTACTCCAAAAAACACAATACTTTCTCACACTCCTCACCAAACTCCAACATCTGTATAACCATTTTAACTCCAGGCTCACCATAAGTGGAGATATCCACCCCAACCCAGGCCCAAATCCATCCTGTCCAACTCAAACTGCTCCAACACAAATGTCAGAACATAACATCCCCACTTTCTTCATCTCTGGGAAAATCAACAACAGCAGCAAAACCAACCATATTTTAATGCTAAATATTAATATTAGAAGTATCAAAAATAAAATACCTGAACTCCGGGCCACAATAGCACACTACTCCCCAGACATACCTGACTAAATAAAAACATAGCTAACTCAGAAATTCTCCCTACTGGCTACAGTATCATTAGACAAGACAGACCACTTCGTAAAGGGGGTGGAACTGCCTTACTGTACAAGTCAAACTTAACTGTCCGTCAATTACCAAACTCCTACCCCTCCCCAATAATTGGAACATACTTATCTCCCAACTTCAACTTCACCCTAAAAAGGTCATCACCACAATTGTGATCTATATTCCACCTGGTAATACACCTGCTAGCCTTGAAGACTTCTTATCCTGGTGTTCTTCCACATACTCACAAGAAACCCTTATTCTGGGGGACTTCAACCTAGATTGGTTCACCTGTATATCAAAACCACCAAGTAATCTAATAAATCTCTATGGCTACCAGCAGCTAGTCCAAATTCCAACTAGATGTGATAAAGAATCTAAAAGGGAATCCATCCTTGACTGGGTCCTAACTAACAACCCCACATTGTACCCTCACACAGGCAGTCTCCCAGACACCTTAAGTGACCACAGCATAATATACTTTATACGTAGTAGAACAAGCATATGCAAAACCACTAACTATATATCCACTAGAAACACAAAAAAATTCTCTCCTGAGGTCCTCAACACTTTACTCTGTAACTGTGACTGGACCCCCCTAAAAACCCTCCCACTTGACCAGGCTATAGCATATTTCAACAAAACATTTCTACAACACCTAGACACTGTCGCTCCATTGCGCAAAATCAAGTTTAGAACCTCTGCAAACCCCTGGCTCAGTAAAGAAACCAAACAAATCCTCAAGTCCAGAGACACTGCCTGGCTTTACTATCAAAAAAACAAAGAAACACAAAGCCTAAGTACCAAGAACTGCGCAACCGTGCAAAAAAATGCATTAGGCTGGACAAAAATATCCTACTACACAACATTACAAACTAAATACCAACACAACCCGCAAAAATTTTGGAAAAATGTAAACCAGCTACTAAAATCCACCCAAAAGGCTACCCCCAAACAACCACCCCTGACACTAAAGTTCCCATCGAAACACAATTCAACTCCCACTTTGTAAACTCAATTCTATCCTTAGTATCACAGGACAGTCCCCCCCCCCAACACAAATAACACTAATGCAAGCTTTACCCTCAAAACAGTTTCCACCACTTCAATCAAAAGCATGCTCTCCAAACTAAAAACCTCATCAACAGCAGCCGACCTACTCTCCAGCTATTTCTTGAAACTCACAGCAGATGCTGTTGCTATCCCAGTCTCCACTCTCATAAACAGATCAGTTGTTGAAAACTATGTGCCCAAACTCTGGAAAATATCCTATGTTACACCCATACATAAAGGCAGGACCTCCACTGAACTTAATAACTACAGACCCATTGCTTTACTCTCCCCCCTGGCCAAAATCCTAGAAAAATGCATCCATACCCAGATGCTAAACTATCTCCTAGAAAGCAACATCCTGTCACCTACTCAGCATGGTTTCAGACCTCCCCATAGTACCAACTACAGCCCTCCTCTGCTTCACAGACACAGTAAACCGTCTCAAAAATGAAGGCCTACAAGTGTCAACTATTTTTTTGGATATGTCCAAAGCATTTGACACAGTCTCACACCAAATCCTGCTAAACAAACTAAACCAGTATCATCTATCAAATTCCAGTCTTACCTGGTTCCAAAGCTACTTAACTGACAGGTACCAAGCTGTGAAATGGGAAAATTCGCTCTCTCCTCAGCAGCCCATAACTATAGGAGTTCCACAGGGTTCTATCTTAGGACCACTACTATTCACAGTCTTCACAAATGACCGCCATACCTCCACACAGCATGCATCTATAATTCAGTATGGAGATGACACTACCTTAATTTGTGCTGCACAAAACATTCCCACCCTCCTGCAAACAACTCAACTAGCATTCTCTGACGTTGAAAACTACCTTACCAAAGCCCAACTTATCCTCAATCCAAAGAAAACTCAGCTTATGATTATAACCAGTTCTAACAAAAACACTAACAGTCAATTCACTATCTACTCCACTAATGCTACTCCAATTGCTTCAGTGGCACAGCTAAGCTATTGGGAATGACCATAGACTCCCACCTAAAATTTGATAGTCATCTCAACTTAACTATTAAAAAAGTACAAGCCAAACTGGGGTCGCTCTACCGTATCAAACCATTTCTTACCAACAACACAAGATCAGCCATTGCTCGCTCCCAGCTTCTATCCACCCTACTCTATGCATCTCCCATTCTGACTAATCTCAACAAAACTGAACTAAGCAAAATGGAAGCCTGCTTATAACAGAATTGCCTGCTTTGAAGCAAATTGCTCATATAGAACTCATCACTGTACTGCTTTGAGACAGCTCCACTGGCTTGAACTGCCCATCCTCCTAACCTACAATCAGCTCTGCCTCTGCCATTCTATCTATTACCGCCCCAATAAATGTCCTGCCCTCAAAAACCTAGTACATCATCACTCAGCCAAAAGGCCTCTTAATTCATTAAGCAAACTACTACTAGAAGTCACCAACAGCTACAATAGCTTTGGAGATGCACTATATAGTAGTTCAGTGGCTAAAAATGGAACTTTGTCCCTACAAGCATTCAAAACACATCATACAAAGCCTCTTTTAAAGACCTCATCAGGCAACATCTCAAGCAAAGTTGGCAGTGCCATGATTGCTCCCCAGGCTAGTGAAAGCAGATAACACATACATACAAAATCTAGAGAACTTGATAATAGTTTTCAGTCTTACTCACAAACACTTGCTAATCTACAATGTATGTACTGTACCTGTGTACTATGTATGTATTCTACCTATGTTCCAAATTTCAGCTGTACACCACAAATCTATTAATTACCATTATTTTTAAAATTAATATTTTTTTGTTTGTTCTCTCCACTGTAACTGTTTATGTGCCGCATACCACTGTAAAAACATGTCTCCTGTAATTTCTGTGTATGCTGATCATGTCTAAATAGCAATGTGTCTGTAATTTTTCTTTGTGGAGCTTTTCTCCCCGGGCCTCTGCTGAAAAAGGGCCTTTTCGGCTCAGTCAGACACCCCCGGTTAACAAATGTAAAATAAAATTAAATAAATAAATAAATACATTGTCTCTGATGGCAACTGCTAATATAGGCTGCTGTTGCTACTTCCAACAACCTGTTACATGCAGCATGAATTTTAGTGTTTGCATTAGATATGCATTGTGGCGCAGTACAGTCATTTGCACATTTCTGAATCAATCCATCATTTTGGGTGTCATTCTTAACATGTTCCTTGTGGTTTATTTGCTGGGGTTTCTCATTTCCGTGCCATTATGCTTTCATTAGCATATGCTGCATACTGCACTATTTTCACCTTTGCACTAATGTGCTATATAGTAGAACTGGCCACACCGTGTGTGTTATTGCTGCACGCTCTTATTTGCATCGCAAAATGCGCTACATCAACAATTCATGGCCATTGTTTTTGAAAAAAAATGTCTTATCAGTTTTGCTCTGACTGATTTAAAATCAAAAGGTATTAAAATATATTTTGGGTCAACAGCATTAAACCTAATGCATTTTTGTATAAAAGTGAGGTTTATAGTATAGTTAAATGTTCTGGCACAAAAAAATGCATAAAAATAAACACTTTTGTGTCAAAATTCAAAATACATATGTTCCATTGAGTTTGAAGCCAGGAGTGAAATCTATGGATGTTATAAAGCTGATTGATTCAGTAACTTGCTCTGATATTTTCATTAAAATATGTCAACCATTTTGCTTATAGGGAACAAATTGGCTATTTATTTAGTAATATGGGCACATGCTTCTGGAAAATGGTCACTAATAAATACATTTAGCATTGCAGAAAGATAGGTGTTATTTTTAAGCATATACCAACAGGAGATTTCAATGAAAAAAATAGAAGGACACTGACCTCAGCTATTACTAGGTATGTTGGGGCATGAAAGACACCTTCCATGGGCACGAGGAACATGAAATTAAATATATAAGGAAAACATGGCATGAAATGCATTCTATTTGTGGACTAGCTGCAGGAATGTAAGACACATTCCACAAATATAATTAGAATCGTTTGCTGTATGTACTCACCTGTAACTTAGATTTGTATGCTTGTACTTTACAATTATTTTCAGATAGATTTTTGCTATCGAACTATATTCAGTTTTGCTCTGTTGGTTTAATTTCTCTTAGTCTTTTGGGTTTCTAATACCATGACAAGAATGGACCCCATTCTCAAGTCAAAGTATGATTAAAGTTCATGAAATTAATATTGTTTCAGTCTTTTATGTCAGCCAGAAGTGCTGTTTGCAGTACCCGCAATTTGCTCAATATTGGTTACTGTAACAAATACAGAGTTACATGTATACATCGCGAATGTCCGAGACAGGTGTTGACGCAATGTGATTTCTGCCCAGTGCTCTGAGAGAATAAAGTTTTTTATTTGGAGGTCCTGGCTTTTTGTTGTTTTTTGGTTTACTCAAGTCCAGTGTGTGGCTTTTACATGTATACATGCTTTGCTGTCTGGATTGTGTAATGATATATAAGTTATACTCAGTTATTAAAGGACTGCTTGATGGAAGTGGTGATCTAAACACTCGTGCAACATTGAAAGACAGGAATATTGTTTATGAATTTCAGCAGTATCTGATGTTTACTGGAAACAGCTACAGCAGAGAAAGCAGATAGGTATTTTCCAGTGTTCATTAAAGTAAGACAGACTAACTGAATAAATATGAATGTGCTTGAAAAAAATTATCTGTAATATGATTCAATCAGTTGCTGAATGTAACAATACAAAATAAATATATCTGTATTTGCTGTGTATGTGTATTATGCCTTTAAGAAGAAAAAATTACCTTTGTGCTGTGATGGTTGTGGTGGCAGTGTAATGTAAAAGTGATTTTAATCCCTTAGTATGGGTACAAAGTTGTTCAGAGTCTGAAATTATTAGCAGTGTTAACATTTATTGAAACAGACTCCCTGCTGCTTAGAAGCATTCTTATTTTGTTTTTGTATAGAAAAAATAAAATAGGAAATAGAATTAAAGGATAAAAATGTACAGAAGAGGAAAATAAATGCAGTGGAAGTTTGCTGATGGTTGGTTGGCTGTAGAATACACTCTTTACTGTAAGATTTGTTGCAGTGATGTAAGAAAACTGCTGTGAGGGAACAGTACATGAACAGTCCATAAGTTAAATAGCTGCCCTAAATGTTTACTAAAATGTATTTATAATGAAGTACTTTGTGTGCTTATGTGTTACTTGGAAACATGGATACTGCAGTTAATCAGAGGAAGAGAGACATGATAAAGCTTCTCTCCTGCTGTTCATGCCTTTAATGATGTGTGTCTTTGTGGAACCTGCCTGCACATAAGGAACTTATTCCTTGCTAGGGTCTAAGGTGGACAGCAGGTCAGTTAGTATCGATGCAGGAGACTGACAACAGTAAAATATTATAGACAGATCAGTTGTACTTGTTCAGTTGTATACACAATTAACTGTGAACCCCAGACTCTTATTCCAGTATTTGCAGTTCAGGTTTTTGGAAAGCACTAAATCCTTTGAACTTCTGCTTGCCTAAAGTAGCACAATGTACTGTCCTGCCGTACATGATGCCTTTGTCCAAGAACAACTTCTTGTCCCCCACCTCCAGTGTCTCCATTAGTATATTGTAGTTTCTATTGACTGGCAGAGCTTTTATTTTGTAGTGGGAGCAAGGACTGCCTATGTGCACAATTATACGCAATGTATGATCTATGCAACATTTCTTGAACTATAACTGCATTTGATGTTGCTGTTTTCATTACATTTCTGGCAGATCACAAAATATAGTTGTATTTACAAACAGAAATAAAATCAACAGTTCTGAATATAAATATTTGTAAAATCAATAAATCAGATTTTGACAAGAAAATGAAATACAGCTCCAAGTAAAAAAAAAAAAAAAAACATTGGGGGATGGGTTACACCTTTCATTATCACCTACATCCATCACTGATCACGGGAGTATCTAATCTATCTGTGCTGACGCAGATACCTATGTGCCTGCAGGTATAAGCAAATAAAGTATTGAAACAGCAAATGCATAACTTTGAATAGTTGCAGTAACATTACAGGTGTAAAATAGTATGGGCATTGCTCATCTAACCAAAGTCCTAGAACTGTACCCTAAGTAGAGCCCACTGTTACTGTAGATGTTGGTGTCATATGTCACAACAGTTGTTCCAAGTACAGTGTTAAGACTACTGAACAGAAAAAGAGAGCCTTCTCCTTTAAGAACATAATTTAGGACCTGGCCTAGTAAATTATTGATTGGTACTATGGTAACGTATATTAGATTATGTATGGCTGGAAATGTGTCGGGCGCTGGAGGCTTTTTGGGAAGCCTACTTTGTTTTTCTTGTAAACTTGTTCCCAGAAGAGGGTTTAGGTTGTGAACCGTTTTTATTGTGTCAGTTAACTGACACCCCGTAATAGGCTAAAAGGGGTCTTGTGGACAGAAAGGGCTCGGATGAGAGGAAATAGCAGCTGAAAAGGAAAACAAGACTTAGAGTGGCCTTTTGGGATTGGGTTGTCTGCTATCTGGGGCTTTGTCTGCCTTTGTACAAGTGTAGAGGGAGTCTATCTGCCTGTTAAAACACTGACTGCTCTTACATAGTACACTTTGAAAAGGGCAAAATGGGGATTTGTATATTTAGAATGTTTTGTATTCATTTATTTTATATGTGCTGCTATATCTTTCTGCTAGCTTGTTCTCCGTTCCTTCCTCATTCTCTCCTTTTACACCATTTTCAAAAAATGAATCTGCCCTTCTATTCCCAGTACTATTCTCATATTCTGTGTATTGGCATCTCTGTTATTTCCAGTCCAGTTCACATCTCCACCTGCCCTGCTCTCAGTCTCACTACAGGAAACTAATGGACAAATGACAGTCTTTCTAGACTTTTGCTTCTCAGATCAGAGAAACTCAAACCTGCCTCCGCAGTTGCTCTCCCTCCCTTCTTGCCTCTCTTCCCTTCTGAGGGTTCAGTCCCTTTCTACTTTTTCATTTTCATCCTGTATGTATGCATGTATTTTATTTTATTTCTGTCTTCCCGTGCCTGTCATGTTTAGGGGACTATTCCCTCTTCTTGGAATGCAGTGCTTATATTTCTGCATCAGAGTTAATTATCCCTGCAACTGCTCTGTACACTTCTGACTTTTACTTCAGTAATGTAACTACCTGTGGGCTGTCAGTTTTACTGTTTTTGGTGTGTACATCCCATCCCGAATAATTGTTTACTTACAGATCTGATGCTTATTTTTTCAGACTTAGTGCTACTAAGTACATTTAAAAATGAGATGTCTCACTATACTACATAAGACTGAAGACTGAAAAATAATTACACTTACAATTTAGACTTCGAGTGACAACTGTTTGGGATATTTTGACTTTGTATGTTTTAACTCTTTTTTTTTTTAATTTACAGTTTTAGTACAATGACAGATTTAGTTTGTGGTAACACTTTAATGATGTACTAGTATAGGATACAAGAAATGGAAATTCTTCACATGCATAAGAATATGAATCATAACTGACACTTTTGTTTCACATGGTGACTCAGCTCCAAACTGATCCATCTACAGCATTAATCACGTTTGGATCTGCATGTGATCTAGTTCTGATACAACCCTGACAATATAAATGGTTTAGAAGGTGAACCTTGTTACTATTGACAACCTGGTAAGAAAAGACATATGATAGTTATTTTGAACATGAAGATAAAGATTAAAATGTGGTAGTGAATGGAATGGAATTTTTAATCCGCTGAAGGCTGTAATAGATTTATTTGCAGTGGGCTTTGCTTCATTCAGGAAAGATTGCTCGCTTTAGGCAGTCAGGTATAAAAGTAATTCACTCCATTGTGATAATGGGGGGAGGGGGTCACAAATGCTCTTCCAGTTGCTAATAGGGAAGTTAGTTGCTGACAATCTCACAATATATGTTTGGAAGCTGCAGAATGAAACATAGGTTTGCTTCAGGTTCTCAGTTCATTTACATGCTATTTTTGTAGCTCTTTGATCTCTAGTGATTCTCCAAATGTCCTCTTTTTAACAGTTGCTCTATTTCTCATTTTTAGCAAGTGTTAGTGCTGCGTTTTTGATCATTTGAAAAAATATTCAGTCTAGCATAGTGGTATTTAGATGTGTTAACATGAATTACTTATTTTGAGCTTAGTCATTGCAGAAAGTTAAAAATGCCTGCAACATGCCAGTCAGTTCTAACTAGCAATAAAATAAACATTATATACTGTACATACATTAACACAAATGGATGTTTTTTAATACATAAGTTATAACATATTATGTATGTATACACACGCACATTCGCTCCATGCATGCATAATGTGTATGTGTGTGTGTGTGTGTGTGTGTGTATAAATATATATATATATATATATATATGTGAAACACACACACACACACACACACACACACACACACACACATTATAACATTATAAAATGTTGTCTTGCCTACTAACCCTAACTTGTATATCTCATACTACTTCTGCAATTATTAATGCATGTCTTCAGCTGTAAATATATTTTATTTTTCGCTATATATTTTTGAATCTGTTTTATTTTTATTTACCTGTAATTGTTTGATTTCTTATTATGTATTTTGTCCACTGGGATCAGGCTATGTAAAATATTAATCCACTTACCCAGTTAATGTGTTTTAAATATGGAAACAAAGTTTGCATCCTGATGATCATGCATTTAGGGTCAAAGTGGAAAAAAATGTCTTTTTTCAAATGTGGCAAGGCACAAATGAGGTTTGGAATGAAAGTAAAAAATATTTCTTGCAAAACATGAGGTAAAGAGAAGAGTGAAGACTAAAACTGCAAAAGCTGCTTCCCTGTGAGCAGTTGTATTGGAAGCTCTGCCTATATTCTTTATTCTGAGTGACTGATTTCCTACTTTTGTGCAGGATGGTGTAGAAAACTCATAGGTAATTTCAGATAATTCAGAATGATTTTTAATCCAGGAAAGGTCATGAACAGAATTCTGTAGGAAAATCTAATTCCTTAATGCAAAAAGT